>NW_013666088.1:176893-182771 GCF_000517525.1 Limulus polyphemus
AAAAAGTACTGATTGTTCTTCTATCAACCCTTGATTCGTAAGACAACTGGTTATTTTACACCAATGAAAGTTAGTATTTGAACTTGCCTTTATAAATGGCAATTTCAGTTTTGTGTGTGGCACATAATTGTTGCTATATCTTTAACTGTGAAAGGTCTACTTTTCACTTAATGTATAACTTGTGGCATCCAAATAATCCTTGCCATGTTCCTTTGGTCATTTCCTTGTTGTATTCCTTTTCAGTAACCAATAATATTAGAACTACAAAATGCTAACACTTATGACATCAAGTAATAAAATAGTGCAATTCATTTATTATTTAATAATAATGTTAAAAATAAATATAAAGGTAGCACTAGGCGCTGGTCTTACCAACAGCAATCAAAAAGTAAGTGTAATTAGTAGACTGGCAGTCATTTACTTTTCCATGAATCAACAAAGAAGTTATTGTTTATACTGACAATCCCATAGCCAGGGAAGAAAATCAGACTGTGGTGTTAACTCATATAGGTGTGAGCTGTCTGATTCACTTTGTTATTTTGGCATGAATGAGCTGTGGTAGAGTTCCAATTGCTTAGCATGAGCTTTGATTGGCTTAGTTACTTCTATCCCTTTCCTGGCTTATAGGATTGTGTAAATGAATGAGTACTATTTCATTTCTGGTTAACCATACTGAACAATGGATGGATTATCTTTACCGTTTTTTCGTAATTATAAATCTTATTTTTCCTGGAAGATAATACTGTTGCAGTTCTGATGCTACAACTGATAGTAACGTATTGTGTAACCTTTTTTCATGAAATCCATATGTCAGGCTGACTACAATTGACACTCTCTTTATTGCTCAATAGGAAGCTGAGCCTTTCATAACCTGACTTATTGTTTTTTCAAAACATCGTGTTACACTATTGTTCTACAGTATCTGAAATGGGGACATCATCAACATCACTGCTGAGCTGGAGCTTAATGATTTTATCCAAAAGCCAGTCAATGTTCAATTCTAAGCCTTATAGACGAAGACACATACTGCCAGAACCAACTACCATCTTTTCTCGTGAATCGAGTGTACTGAAGATGTCAGCCATGATAAAACGCCTGTTATGGTCAACAGCCCTCAACCTCAAGGACTGGTTGTGATTTCAGTAGCAATTTGGAATCTACCATCAATCCAATTGGTGAAGAAGTAATAACGATTCATGAAATGTCTAAGTGAGGAGCGTAAAACAAGATTCAATAATTTAAGTTGTGAGCCCACCACTGGTAGGACCTCATAACCAAGAAGCTGATGGCCATCCCACTATGGGGTAAGTAGAAATCAAGAAGCTAGTCATTAGTATCATCAACACTTAAATGATGATACTGCAATGCGGTTCGTTAAACGTTGTTGTGTGTTTAATTAAATGTTCTACGCAGAATTCGTGCAGAGAAAAGAATAAAGAAAAGCGTGATGATATTTCCGTTAGAAATATCTAACTGAGTCGGCACTTATACAGTGAATAGTATGTATACATGATACATCCCGTGAACACGTGCAATGCACATCCACTGCAAAAATAAAGACCCGTAGCTTAGTACAATGAAGTGTGTCTGAGAAGACAAACTTCGCGATTTGAAAGAAAAGAGATTATAGGCTCTGAGTTATAGAGTCAAAATCTGGTTATTTGAGATCTCCTGTGCACGAGATTATGGAACATTAACATAAACTTGATGCTACATCAATAAACTTTCGGATCCGTTGAAAGTGCTGCCTAAGAGTAACAAACGACGTCTTGTTGGGATTTAGAAAATATATCAAAAACAACAAATTATTAGCGACTTTACTACACCCAGTTTGGTCACAAGCAGATATGTACCATTTCTGGGTCTATTGGGCATGCTCTAAATGAAGGACCAGCATGTGCAGATTGCACATTACCCCCCAAGAATACTCGACATTGTTATACTTGATATGCTATGTAAACTTTATAAATCAGGATTCCTACTTAATAACAAACTAATTAATTGAAATTTGAAATATCACTGTTCAAGACTTGGAACTTAAGTTGTTTATGTATTTCGAAACTGAGTCGGCAGTAAGGTAAAATCGATTTCATCAGTTAAGCTAACTTCTCTTCTGTAATGGCCTATATTGTCAACAACTTTCCACTGTAGGCACAACATATATATAAAAAAAATTAAAAAACTGTCATAACTATTTATTTGTATACATACCGCTGCATTTCAAAATATGATACAATATTTCACAATGTTAACTATCAATAACCAGAGACCTTTGAAAATTAGCGATATAGAAACAAACCGTTTGTCCTTTATTGACACAAATAGAGGTAAGCTTAGAAATAGAGATTTGAAAGAAATGTATTTCTCCTGCAAAGTAAACAACTAAAGGTTGAGGCCTGATAGATATTGTGAAAATAGAGTAATTAAGGAAAATATGATAGAAGATACACTTCAGTCAAACCAGGTTTTCGTGTTTCTTAGAAATTATAGCATTAGCGTAAAACTTTGTAAATATCGTTTTCTTGCATATATATTCAAAACTGTGTTTATTTTAATTTGGTCGACGGTCACTGTTTGGAAGTACAGCAACAAATACCTTATCTCTGTCACCCAGAACTTTACAATAGGAAATATGTATCGAAAGAATAAAACATTATAGAAAAAATCAGAAATATATTTTTATGTGAAGTTCATTCCAACATAAATAAGTTTATTAGCCCGTGCTGACCAAATCAAAACAATATCGTATTCAAATAATCTATATTGCAGCAGTACTGAAGAAGCAATACCTACAAACTAACATAACTAAGTAACCTAAAAAACACAATAAAACTCAAATTACTTTCTCGTGATAATCCTGAAGCATCGAGTTTGGAGAGACAGATTTAAGTAACCAAGGTAACAGCATAATTAAATAACCTTCATCGTTATAGTTCCTGTAGTACCTACACACAGACAATGTTAAGTAAGTAGCACATTATAATATCACACTCTATTATGTTGCTGAAACAAACACCAGCATCACATGTAGAATACCATTAATACCCTATTAATATTAATAATTTCATTCCCAAAACAGTCAAACATCAGAACTACTGCTTAAGCCTTATTTTATATTGGTATATATATGAATTTAAACGATGAGTTATTAGTAATAAACAGATGTAGCTTCTCGTTTGCACCTAAACTGTTTTTGTCTATTTACATCAAAAACAGTCAGTGGAGGAAAGATTTGATCACACTTTTCAAATGTGAAAATTGCATTACAAAAAATTAAAAGTTATATTTTTATTAAGTAGCAGCAACTTATGAGCAGCACATTTTTACATACTTTGCTTGTTTTGTAATGTTTGTCCATCAGAATATTGCAAAATGATTTTAACGTAGTTTAGAAGTAACTAACAAGGTAATTTTACAGTTTTGAATATTTAGTAAAATCAAATGTAAGTGCTTAACTTTGGATTTTTACGCAATTTACTTCGAGATTTTTTTATACAACAATTGAAATTACAGTTTCTTACCTCATTTGGTAAGAGAACTTACAGATGCTATTAAGAATTAAACTTTAATCTCTTCACCACAATAAAGAAACGCCAGATTCGATTTATTTTTTATATATTTGCTATAGCTGTTCTATACGCCCTCCACTGGCACAACAGTATGTCTGCTGACTTACAACGTTAGAAACCTGGTTTCGATACCTGTGATAACTTTGTACTTAACTTCAAACAAACACACTGTTGTATACATAAAATATTACTAATACTAATAAATTGTCACAGTATCATTACAAGTATGTCTAATAATAGTAATAATGTTCCATTGCTTTACCTGTACTAATTGGAAAAACTGAGCTGCTTTGGCGATTGGATCTGTGACGGTAGTACAGGCAGCACCAAAGAGGGCAACTACTTTATGAGTCTTTCTGGAAAGCATATCGAAAAAGTTCTTCATTCCAACTGCTGGGTCACACTGAAAAAAAAAAGACCAGGAGGTGAACTAACAGTCACCAGGAGGTAAACTAGAAGTCACCAAGAGGTAAACTAACAGTCACCAGGAGGTAAACTAGAAGTCACCAAGAAGTGAACTAACAGTCATCAGGAGGTAAACTAGAAGTCACCAAAAGGTAAACTAACAGTCACCAGGAGGTAAACTAGAAGTCACCAAGAAGTGAACTAACAGTCACCAGGAGGTAAACTAGAAGTCACCAAGAGGTGAACTAACAGTCATCAGGAGGTGAGCTAACAGTCTTGCCATTATCTAAGCATCTGAAAATAGCTTCTAAGAATCAAGTAATAACACATAAGGAAAAGGTCAATTTCTTCTGTAATTAGATCAAAGCGCAAAATGTTTTTAAAAATGAGAAACAGTGGGATGTTTGTTTAACTTTATACAATACATTAGAATTACAGATAAAGGTTTTAATGAAGATGTTTCAGCACAACTTTAGAGGAGTGGTAAAGTTTGGAAATAAAACAGACATTATATGTAGAACCTTTCAGCCCTTTTACTTATAATACTTATATCATACTACTGTAAATTTTTAGTGAAGCTTGAGTATCAATTTAAGTACACAGTCATAAGTCATAATCCGATGATACAAAACTATAAAAGTTTCTCCACTAGCAAAACAAGTTATTGTAAAATATTATGTGGTTCCTTGTTGTTGTTTTTTTTTTTTCAATTTCAATGCATACTTTTCAAGGTTCATCAAAATGATTGGAGAATAAGGTATAAAGCGGTTAGGTACGTTCGAATAAAAATCTAGAGCCTTAACACATTATTACAATTCAAAACACCATGTCCAGTTATGTATCTTGACAATAATCCTGCAGCATAGTTTCCATTACAAAATACTCCGTCGTAAGGCTGCCATATTCGAAAGCACACCACTCCTTCATGATTGTGTTGCGTACTGTTGCCTGGAGCACGTGGACGGCTTTTGGCACTGACATTTATGTTCGTGGATTCTTACCTGTTACAAGACACCGCACTTTGCAGGACTTTTTCTAGTACCCCAAATTAATTGTTCTTCACTTTCCAATGTCATTAAGTACAAGGTGTATCCCCGTTAAGTAGTCAATCTGAACGCATCTTATTGATCTGAATGTATGAATGTTTTGCGTCAGTTAGAGATATTATTCACTTTTTCCAAAAGCGCTAATTTTTGGTGGCATCACACTATCTGGAAATTTAAACAATGTTAAAATGTAACTGTAATACAACCCGTTTCACAGCGGTGGAATATCGACTCTAGCTGTTAGTGACTTGCTCATTTGTATATTTAAAACTGTTTTAATATAAAATAATCAACCCTCTGTAAAGGTCAAAACTATAAAGAGGTTGAAAACGCTTATTAATGGGCAACACTCAATTGTAGAATTATCTATTATAATTATGGTTAAAACATTGTTCTAGGAATTACTAAATTATTAGATTAAATATACAAATATAGAAGAACACTAAACAATGGCTGCGTCTTACTTCATACTTGATTTATATATATATATTATTGTATATAGTTTATCAGTTTTTATCAGTAAGTTTTACAGGTGATTTGTGATATATATATATATGTCTGAAAATCTCAAGACCATACATTGTATTAATTATTAAAGAATAAAATAGACATATATGAGTTGGTAGTAACACTGTTATCAGCACATTATAGAAAGTGTTATTTATAAGTTTTGATTATAAATAAATATCGGCAGGTAGCAATAATATTGATTGTGAGGTACGATTATATATTCGAGTATTTGTTTTTATTGCTTTCCCACTTTTTATTATTAGCTTTCTTTATGGCCTGATAAAAAAAGAGTTGTATTAAGTAATTTTATTACACATTGAACTAGAAAATGAAAGCATACAGCTTTAT
>NW_013666088.1:183499-185123 GCF_000517525.1 Limulus polyphemus
CTACTCTTTTACCAACGAATAGTGGGATTACAACGCCCCCATGGCTGAAAGGGTGAGCATGTTTGGTGTGACGGGGATTCGAACCCGTGGCCTGCAGACTGCGAGCCGAGTGCCCTAACCACCTGGTCATGCCGAGCTCTGTTTAATTTGTACCTATGTTATCATAAGAGTCATTTTTTATTAATTCGCTACGTTAACTGTAGTTTTCAAATAATGTAACACAGGTTAGCACAATCACAGAGATTTGTGGCGAAACCAGTTAACCAAGGTAATAGCTTTACACGAGTAAAAACGAGTGGAACATTCAATTTTCATCAGGATGTATCTTAAACACACTTAACAAATTTAAGTTAGAAACTGGAGGACTAAAAAGGGAAATCATTTCACGAAATATAAAATTCTATTTTTCACTACATCCTATTTCTATATAAAAAAATGAGCTGGCGTTATTTTACTTTGGATTATCTTTTCATATTTACGCGGTATCATAATGTTATTTTTCAAACTAAAGGCGTCAGCATAGAAACCAAACATCGTCCCATTCGAGAAACAAGGCAGGGTGAGTCTATACAAAACTAACAACCGTACTATAACAATAACAATTATATATGGTGTATATCACTGACAGAAACCAGATTAAGCTAGTGTGGTTAACACTGATACAGAAGGTTATTACATTTTATAATCATTGCTAATGCAGTGATCTGTTGTTGCAGATGAGTTTGTGTTTTAAGTACGAAATTACAAAAGGGTAAATCTTTGCTTATCCATCATATTCTTGGCGTTATACGCTCACAGAATTAACGCTGAGCCACTGGGTGGGGGTGATAGAGGTGTTTCTAAAAGTCATACCTTTAATGCATGTGTATGTGGTTCATTGTTCATAAAGTATTCTCGACCATTCAATGACCTTCAGGGGTAGAGAAAATACGTCACATTACTTTCCGAGTAAAAATGTTCATGTAGCGAGATTATAAAACAATACAGGGCACAACATTTCGAAAAATAGTGCTTTTAATCTTATCTAAGTAAGTATGAAAATTCCCACAGCAGATTTAGGACATTAATGGTCTCATAACCACACACTAATCCGGAGCAATGCCCGAATCTGTAAAGTGGAGGATGTGGCTACGAAAGAGAATCGGTCCTGATTCAGAAGGTCATTGTGATGAATTTGGGATTATCTCCTGATAGATACTAGCTTTGCGCGAAATTAAAACCCAAACAAAACATTCTCCTGATACATTAAGATAATCGGTAAACAAGGATTTGAGTTTGACGAAGGCTTACAAGCCAAAAATGTACAAAATTCTAGCGACACATAGAAGTCAACGGTTGTTTTCAAGAGTAAGCTGGCCGAAGAAATTGTAATAACAACAAGCCTGTTAAAACACTTAACATGATGCAGCTTCGGTAGATTTTGTTCTGCTTAAACATGGTCGAAAGCTGATACTGACCTAGAGTGGAGCGTCCATGGTAAATCTCTCAAGATAAATGGTCTGCTTAAACATGGTCGAAAGCTGATACTGACCTAGAGTGGAGCGTCCATGGTAAATCTCTCAAGATAAATGGTCTGCGTAAACATGGTCGAAAGCTGATACTGACCTAGAGTGGAGCGTCCATG
>NW_013666088.1:185144-198045 GCF_000517525.1 Limulus polyphemus
GTACCTAGTTAAAACACTTAACTATAGATAGCAGCTTACGGTAGATTTGTTCTGCTTAAACATGGTCGAAAGCTGATACTGACCTAGAAGTGGAGACGTCCATGGTAAATCTCTCAAGATAAATGGTCTGCTTAAACATGGTCGAAAGCTGATACTGACCTAGAGTGGAGCGTCCATGGTAAATCTCTCAAGATAAATGGTCTGCGTAAACATGGTCGAAAGCTGATACTGACCTAGAGTGGAGCGTCCATGGTAAATATCTCAAGATAAATGGTCAAGATTGACCTTGACATTTTTTGGAGAAGCTTGTTATTGTGGAAATTATGGTGTCAGGCTTAATTATGGCCATCACATTGTACATGATCAAAGATGTCAGTTCAAGAGCAACAGATGATCTGAAATATGGTCCTTATAAAGTGTGATTAACCCCAATAGAAAGGAATAACTTAATTATACAATATGCTATTAGAGCTAAATTATTCCATTCTGGATAGCTATAAAGGCCAACTGAGGAAGACGAAGCGTGTTCATTCCCTGCGTTATGAAAATCAACAGGCGTTGTTAAATACAACAGCACCTACGTGGGTGTTTTTGAGCTTAAATGTGGCTATAAAATTTTAATATATAGTCACTATAAATGTATACCAATTTGATAATGTCTTCCCGTCTAGTTTTCCATTAGCCGACAAGAACATAAGATCTAACTAGCGATGCTTGATAAACCTTATTTTTAAATAGTGACCATTAAACTAGCTGACGTTTTCTACTACAGTTAATTTTTGCGTTCTTGTATCATGTTGGTTCGTTATATAAAGAAACATATAGTGCTTATTGTGTCCAGTGGCATTTTTAGATTTATATATATACGTGACGTTTAATTTTTTATAAGAATTACAGTTACTACAATATTGACAACAATTCTGAATTTAATCACAATAAAGAGTGAATGTAGCCATAAGATGGTCTTCGTAAGAGGCAAACAACAATGTCTTCATTTTAAATTACAGACTTACAAGTTGGTTTCGACTGAATTGAATTGAATCTATGGTTCTGCGTCAAAATCTTTTCACAAACATCGTTGACTTGCATTCGATGCAGGTTGGATTAATAAATTAATGTAATTGTTAGTCTATCCACTGAAAGTATAAAATGAAATGTATAAACTACAAATTTGAAAACAAGTATTTGTTGATTTCTTAACTTAGAGTCTCCGTTTATTAAATTCCGAAACGATTTAAGTTTAAAATTAGACCGATATTATTTCTTTCATGATAAATTTTATGCATTTGCTCTAGGCTAGGTGATCCCACACTACGTCTTTACTTTAGGCATATCTATTAATTTATTCAAATCATACTAACATTCACTACACTTACAAGGTTTCACGATACCCTTGCACCCCCGTCACTACAATCGTAATAGGCAACTCGTAATGTATGCTAAAATTGAAACAGAAAGGCTGCGATTCATTCTCATGAACCAAAGGAAACTTCGAGTTGAAGACTTTATCCACCTGCGGGATGATAAAAAGGTTCAGAATAGACACACTGACATAGTCACCTAAAATATATCAACCTAATAACCCGAGCAAGGCCGAGCACTTTCGCTAGTATCAACATAAAGGGTAAGAGTGTTAGTGATTCATTAATGTTCACAACGACAGGGACAGTACAATATAGCTTAAATTTAGTGTGGAGTATCAGAGAAAAGATAATGGGCAATTTTCTCTCTTAACAACATTACCCAATTAAATAAAAAAAATCAGTAAAATTACCCTCTAAGATGCTAACCTCCATTTCACCCAACAGTTTCATAATGAGCCGAAATTATCATTATGTAAAGAAGATCAATAATGTCAGTTTAGTATGTTAATATTGTGACCTGGTACAATAATGCTAACTTATAAGATCAATAGTGTCAGTTTAGTCTGTTAATATTATGACTTATTACAATAATTCAAACTTAGAAGATCAATAATGTCAGTTTAGTCTGTTAATATTGTGACCTGGTACAATAATGCTAACTTATAAGAACAATAGTGTCAGTTTAGTCTGTTAATATTATGACTTATTACAATAATTCAAACTTAGAAGATCAATAATGTCAGCTTAGTCTGTTAATATTGTGACCTGGTACAATAATGCTAACTTATAAGATCAATAGTGTCCGTTTAGTTTGTTAATATTATGATCTGGTACAATAATTCTAGCCTAGAAAATCAGTATTGTGGCCCAGTGCAATAAAATGTGTTTAGCGTAAATTTGTAGCTCAATATAATAAATAATGTGAGCTTACATTGCCAGTATTATAACCTAGTTTAATAAAGTCAGTTTGGATCATCAATATTGTGACCCAGTGCTATAAAGACAGTTTAGATTGCCATTACTGGGGGCCCACTATAATAAAGTGAACTTAGACTGTCAATATTATGGCCAACGAAAATAAAACTAGCTTATATCATTAATATTGTGGTACTGTAGCACAATGTTAGCTTAACTTGACAATATTGTGACACTGTATGATATTACCAACTTAGATCGCCAATACTCTAGTCCAGTAATCCCAAGAAGCTTAATACAGGAAATTTTCTCTACTTGCCTAAAGAACGAGCAGAATCTTTGAGGTTGTTTTATCTCTACATCATGAACACAAAGAAAAAAACCTTAAAGCAATATAAAAACAAAAACAAAAAAAACCGAAAAAACAACAACATAGAAGCATAAGTATTGTGGAAATCTTGCTTTTCTTTCAAAGTATTCTTTAGGAAAATTAAATACCGTCTACGTACTGTACTTTTTGATATTATTAATAATATCAGACCACTTTTAGAATGATACTTACTTTACAAGGCACGGTAGTGCATAGATCAGTAAGGAATAGCAATATAGCCTTATTATTGAACTGAAATATGTACTTGATGACATGTGGACGCCTACTATTCTGCGTCATATGCAACGTCTTCAATTGTTGGTAAAGGGAGAAGAACAGAAGCGTGAGAAGTATAACTAAATAAGTGGTATCTTTCCTTCATTATAATGTTCGATATGTTTGAAAGACTACAGCTGATATATTTTACCGGAATAAAAAAATCCCCGAATTATGTTACAGTCATACGAAAATGCTGTCATCAAAATCTATATTATTTCATTAATATTCTTTCAATAACGTCAACTTGAACATCAATTAGTCACCTATATGAAACGAAAATGTACAGCAGTCTGAGCAAAAGTGCTAGAATGACAAGTGTCATTTCTGTTGCAGCAGTCTTATAATGCTAGAATCATTTTCATACTTAGTTCACACCGTATATTTCAACACATGTGTAAGAAATTTTAATTTCATATTACACATTTATTTCACTAAATAAAAGACAGCAGAGAGTTATAAATTTGTAAACATGGAGTTTTGTCACTAAGATCTTTAAACAGGTATCCATTAAAATTTCTTACACAAACTATCTAAACTGATTTTCTTATAGCGTCACTCTGCCTAACTTCTAATGTGAACGGTAAAGCTCTAAACCTCCTTTGTTCTAGGACAAACAATAAATATTCTGGTGCAGTTTCAGTGTAAATCAAAAATTGGTATCATTTTTAGACCCAGACTGCAAAATAAAAAAAAGGCAAATTTCGTTCCAGAATGAAAAATGTATTTTCACTAAACTAGAATTAAAAAAAAAGATACAATTATAATGGAATTCGCTAACTTTTGCATTCACAGTATTACAACATTACAGTCAAATTACTAAAACAGTTAGATAGATGTAACATTTTTATTATCTAGTTTTACAGTTACTAACAAAATATAATAAAAGGAGATATGAGATTCACTATGGTCGTAGTTAAATACTTCGTGCGAAAGTTTGCTAAATTAAATGTCCACTTAATGTCACCCATTGAATACAGATTAACAATTTCCATTTCTATGATATTAAATGGAATAACAGTTGTTCCGAAACTTAAGGAATTTCCCATGTGGAAAATGCATAAATAAGTATTTGTTTTCATATGACGTAATGCAAACTGGGAGTTAAAGGTCATATTTCGTTGAAAAAAAAAACCGACTTAAACTGCAGAATATAAGAATTAACAGACCGAAATCATTAGATTGATAGATTTACCCAAAACCAGAATTCAAAGTAAGCATTCAACTGAAGAAAAAATAAAACAATAAATTAAAATTCCAGTTCTGGGGTTTAAGTCGTTTTTCAACTTATTGATACGTAAATAAACCAAGTTTTCAGGAATTTCTGGCATCAAAGGTTGTTCAGGGTCTGTGAAATTAAGTTAACGCTTTCTCATAGTATCGTACCTCATAATAACCCTACATTTAGCGAAGGGTATCATTATGTTAATGCACTTCGAGATATGGGAAGAGGTTTGAAATTAAGTTAAAATAGGATTTATGGTAATTACCAAAATATTAGGTTTCCAATATTTGTGTCTGGTCGTAAAATAAACCCAGACTTAATGTTTTATTTTGTGAATATTTTCCTCATAATTTTCTTATTTTTAGCTAAACATTACCTAAGGGAAATTTGGTTTTCAGTTGCAACACCAGCAGTGCAATATATTCATGAAATGAATCCTTGAAATCTATGAGAAATTAACATTGGGTAAGCCTAAACACAATAACAATCTTGAAAACATACATTACAATAAAAAAGTGTATTCTTTATTTTACGAAAATGCCAACACACCTAGAGCAATACACTTGGTAACGACATTTTGTTTTATACAAAATACTAGATAGTATTTTGTGTTCTTACCTCAGCAAATTAGCTCACATGTTTCACATTATATTTCAATACTAGCTGTAAATAATACACAGCATGTTAGCAATAATATTTTATAACATTATGTGCTTTTTTCCAGTACTTTAGAAAATAACTTTGACCATTATATATCATATCTGATAATAACATATAGCCTGTTCGGTATACTGAAGAGTAACCTTGCATACTTCCAAGTATGTCAGGATTGACAAAGCTTGTGTCACACTTAAGATTTTTTGTTCTGTTAAAATGTTAATAAGTTAATACGTTGCTTAATGCGTTAACATGCATCTGTATTGATTAGACTTTAAAGATGCGACAAAAACAAAATAGTACCTCTTAACCATCCAGACAATTGTAATAAATAACAACTTCAGGGCTTACTTTATACAGTTTGTCAGAAACTGCGAACTTTTTAAATCTTAAAATGCTTAAATTTGCATTTTTAGCACATTTCCATCACAACTAGCAGTTAAAATTGAGGGCATTTACGTGCCTGACTATACATACAATACGTAGCAGAGTATATAAACTGATTCGTATATCATACAAAATGGAGTACAGTTGCACACAATATAAAAAATATTTAATTGATTTGTTTTACGAGTGGAACCACGTGACTCATATGCTTACATTTCGCTCTTTTATCACAGGATATTAAATGTACTAATCTTTTTTATGTAGCTATTTTCAGTTTTTCTTAATAAATTGTTTCCATAGCGTATGACATTGTCAGTCATAAAACTGTCTTGTTTGCATGGATCACGTTTTTCACAGTCAACAGAACGTGACGAGAAGTAATGTTATAAGACATGATTGGACCAACGGATCCTGTTAATATTTAAAAATTAAAGTATCGAAAGAGCTTTCCCGTTATGTTTACACTCAAACGTGATGTGGATAGTGTTGGTGAGTTCATTTTCAAACAAGCCTTTATATTTTGTTAGCTTACGGCTGTACAGGAAAACTATTAATAAAGAATCATAAGAGTAAGGCTTGCGCAATGTTTGACAGGTTCCTAAAACCTGTTACACGTAAAAAGGTTTAAAAATATCTTTAAAATATCATTATTTCTTGTAGCCAGGTGACACTAAAAACAAAATTTAAAATACGATAAAAAATGATCTATATTTCTGTCTAAGTTTTAGGGAATACTTTAAAACATCGTTATTTTTTTGTAGCCAGATGTCATTAAAAACCAAATTTTAAATGCAATAAAAATATTTTAAGAACACTTAAAAACTAGTAAACATTATCCACAAACCAATTAGATTGGAAGAACGACGTTGCTGTGGTGATGTTCTGTTCAAAAGAGTACATATAACTTTTTTTAGCACTTTCATTCGACATACATCTCTGAAGTTACAAAATGTTTCATTTATTACATCAGTGGTAAGTATTAATATTTTGAATCCAATACTTACATCATATGGAAATAAGATAGTTTCAGAGGCAATCCTTTCATTTATTCTGCTCGGAATAAAACCATAAAATGAAATATTCTTGTGCAACTGATATAAAAACTACAAATCTTCAGTGACTTCTTATTAAACTGTACTTATAAAAACATATAGAGACCATGTATGATGAATTGATTATGTTATTTGTTTAGAGAAGTGCTTTTTCCTTTACTACGTTGTTGATTGAAATGTTTTATAAATCATAGTTTAGTTCTAGATATCATTTTGAAAATTGTACCAGCTTTCATTTGTTCGTTTTACTTAAGTTAACTGTGCTGTGTTCATCACAGATATCGAAACCTAGTTTCTAGCATTACAAACCCTTGGACCTACCGCTGAACCACTGGGGGCTGTTAAAAGAGCTATAACTGCAAAATGTTGAACCTGAACATTTTATAGACGCTAAAAACATCCAAATGGCGTATCTCTCATTCAGTTATGCGAGATAAGGCTAAAACTTCTGTGGTTTTGAATTACACAGAATGTATATTATTCAATTGGTTAAATTCAAGCCGCTAAATGGAGTGTAACTAAGTTACATAAAACTGTTAGATAGGATGTGTTTTGTTAACAAAGTCAGACATACTATATAGCTAAGGGCTTAGCAAGCCACCCGTTGTATATTATTCCCACGACAAACACGTTTTACTTATGGAAAAAAAAATAGAATTAAGGAATGTTAATTAAACATAGACCTAAACATTTCGAAACTAAATATGTGATGTAAGCTGATAAATTTCCTGTTACTGTGCTAAATACTGATTTTTGATCTGTATAAGTTAAAAGTGCTATATATATATATATATTGTATGATTTCTTTAAAATTATACAAATAAGTAAAACCTGAGAGATATGATGCTCACTGTCTAACTTATTAAGTCAGAAATAGTAATAGTAGTATTTTTTTTACCTTGCTAAGTCATAATTAATTACCTTACTAAGTCATTGTTATTAATTATGGTCTTTATTTACTGGCTGAGTAAATCAGAGCTGCTAATAAAAGTGTTTATTGTCTAAATTGGTATAGGTAAAACTATAAACTGATTATTTATCGTTCAACTAAACAAGTTACAGTACACACTAGCTAGAATTGTTTATTATTTTTCTGGAACACTTTTACGGGTAGTTTCCTTTATACGTTTGAAAACTTTATTAGGTAAAAGCAACAAGACCTATAACTGAAAACAATGTTCTTGTGAAACAGAATGTTTATCTCTACAGGCGCTATCTGGTCTGTCGTTCCTCGAGATTAGTCTTGGTTCAACTAGTATGTCACTAAAAGCGACGTTATCGCCTGACGTTGGATAAAAAGACTTATTTACAAGAGATGTGACTAGAGAATGCGTTTTTCCTGTTAGTATGTTTTTTTTTCAGTGTCAGCTTAATAAGAAAGAGAAATACCAACAATGGTCAACATGTTACGTTGTTGCAGACAGGGAACGTTTCGTTTCAAAACCGTCCAGTTTTTTTCTTAAAGCAAACAAAGATAAAATGAACGATTGAGTAAAAAAAAAAACATTCGACCAAAGCAAGACAAGAAATAGGACTGTGTTTTGTGTTTATAAAAGACGTAATAACATAGTAAGACAGCTGGCGAAACACGACATGTTAGATGAAATGGAGAATACACACTGAAACTTAGACAACTCAAAATCTTACAGAGTATCTTGGGAAATAAGATTTTTCTTTTTACAATAATTAAAAAACCAGGAATATAAAACAGAATAAAATGACTACGCATTATCGGGTTTCAGGAATTGCAAAGCTAATTTATCAGATACGAGCTGGTATTAGTTTTGTAGCTTGCTGTTTGTTGTTTTCCTTGCTTTCCCAATTACCGGCGAGAACGGTGTTGTTGAGAATAAATTCTGATCGGCGAGCAGCTAAGGATTAAACCACAAGACAAAAGTTTAGACTCTCATTGTTTCTTCGTGAAGGAGCATTATCTTCTTGGATGACTTTGACAAATGGTTACCCAGTAACATCACGGATAAAGAATGAAAAACAAATGTTTCTCATCTTGTTTAGTACATAAACGTTGAATCAATAAAAGTCCCAATTACTGAGTTAGTAAAATTAGTTATAGAGTATTTTTCTCATATTCCACAACTTAATAGACCATAACTGATTTGAATTTAAACATATGTCTACGGTATGTTAGTAATAAAAGCCTTGTAAAATGTAAAAATAAAGTTTCAAATCTTTGTATAATGCTTTCTGAGGATGCATAGTTTAGATTTCGTTAAGGCAATTGTTAAATAGTATAGACGAACAGCGAAGACTGGATGCGGCGTTTCAATTTTTCAGTCAACACAACGTAATCTTAGAAAAAAAGTTTGAATTATTCCTTTGCAAATGAAAGCAAGGGGGATATAGTTATGGTTTTTGAATGTTGTACCTCAACAAAGTACTTGATCAATCTAACGTGTTTTTATTTATTATCAAAAGCAATTTTATACGTTAAATAAAGATATGGAGATCGTTGTTGAGAACGGGTGTTACTAACAGACCAGTTAGACGTTCATTGTTAATTACAATTCAGTCCAAACCACGAAGAAACATAAGTTAATTTACAGAGATTGTACAGACAAATACAAAACATACAGCTTATTGTTTTTGCACATCTAATAGAAATTGTTCATTTTATAAACTATATTATTTTCTTAAAGAGACAATACCGTTGACGAAACCGATGTTCTGCTTTCTACAATTTCGTTTTGCTGACTTTCGGATTTGTTTGTTTGTTTGAAGTTAAGCACAAAGCTACAGAATGGGCTATCTGTGCTCTGCCAACCACGGGTATCGAAACCCGGTTTCTAGCGTCTTATGTCCGCAGACATACCGCTGTGCCACTGGGGGCCCTGACTTTCGGAGAAGAAAGAATCCTTTTCATTTGATAACTTTCTAAACTAGCACCAATTTTTTGAACGAACATAGTATTTAGCTAAGATTTTATGGAATTAGAAGTTTTTTTTCTTAGTGTTAACATAATACACTACCACGGAAGAACGGTAGAAATCTAACCAGTTAACTTCATTAATAAAAGAAAACTATATGCATTGATTCTCTTCCTATCTAACTGTATATGTTTGGTGTACAAACATTGCTGTAAAGGGCATCGTCATTTGTTAATTGTTCTTTAAGAAAAATAGTTTATGTTTAAGATTTACAGTTTTACACCTTCATAATTATTATATGTATATTAAAGAAATTCAGCGATAAATAAAGCAGTGGGCATAAGAAAAAACAACAAAAACGTGGATGAAACAGCCTTTATTTGTCACCCTACTGATGGTTTCATAAACATCAACTTACTCTTAAAAATAAATCGTGTAAGAAATATAAAAAAAAAACATCTTTTATATGAGCATCTGTGGTAAGTATTATATCTATAACTATTACAAGTTCTGATCAGTATCATCAGGATTTTGCCCTAAAAAAAGTTTTACGAATATACTGAGGGTTAATTGTATTTTATAAGAAGAGTGTTAAAAATCCCATTCTACCCTTGAAACTACCTCCATAGAGATATTACTTGTTATGATGGTCATGCTCATATAGTAATATCCAACACTACAATTTTCATTGTAACAAGTTTTTCAATAGATCAACATTACACCACACACCAAACTTTCCACAGACTTACGAGACTAGAGTAAGTGGTTAAAGTGGATTGTTATGATTCCAGTTTCTGGAACTTTATGAACGTTTCATTTGTGAATCTTCGTGAACTTTAAATCACTGATTATTTTCTTAACATTAGTGGAAGATATACACAGATTCATAGCAATAGCATTTTGAGTCCAATGTGCTCTTCTACAATAATAAACCTCAGTTTGAGAATGAGAGATTTGTTCTGGATTGACTTGGGGTGGGAGTATGCAACCACTTGGTTTTCACTGTACGTTTTACCACTCATATGGACTACATTGAAGGTTCTTGTATTCAAAGGGTTGTGCTCTTTGGCGTTAAATAATTTAACAATCTCGCTAGATGAATATACACAGAAATGGTAGTGACATATCCTTCGGTCATGATTTTATCCATAGTAGGATCGTGCTGCCAAATGGTCGGGAAGTCATTGTGAATCAAGTATGGAGGAACTAAGCCTAAATATGTCATCTATAGAGCCATGGCTCGCATCTGCAGCGAAACGCCGCTGTACTAATATAAGCAGCTTGTCCTTATCATGTGGGAATGCCCAGCGTGGCCAGGTGGTTAGAACGCTTGACTCGCAATCTGAGGGTTGCGGGTTCGAATCAAATATGCTTGCCCTTTTACCCGTGGGGGCATTATAATGTGACGGTCAATCCCACTATTCGTTGGTAAAAGAGTAGCGAAAGAGTTGGGGGTGGGTGGTGATGACTAGCTGCCTTCCATCTAGCCGTTCACTGCTAAATTAGGGATGACTAGTGCAGATAGCCCTCGTGTAGCTTTGTGCACAATGCAAAACAAACAAACAATCAAGTAGGAATAACTATAACAATAAAATCGTTGAACAATATTTTAAGCCTAATCATGTGAGGATAAACTTCTCAGTTATATATGAAATAAATCTGTTCGAGAGAAAATAGCTTCTTTAGCATGATTTACAGTCACAATAGTTTGTCTCTTCCTTTCTGATGTATAGTGTAAATTATTGATTTTTACCACTAATCTTTGTTATTTGTTTATAATAATTTTCCACATTTATATCTTTTGAGCTCTATCCGCTTAACATATTCTTGTTAATTGATTTTAATATCACATCTTTATTGTACTTTATCAATACCCAATATATTTTCCTTTGACATTAAAAAAAAAAACTGTTATCCTCTTTGTATCTAACACTCTCGTTTTCTGTCGTAATAGTCACACTTGCAACAAGCTAATCAAAATACTTCTGTGATGTCATAGTGGTATGACGTCACTCCACTGTTTATCACACTTCACTTTACTTAGTCATTCTCAATTTGCTCCTGAAGAAGAAAAGTTTCGGTTATAGGGTTTCGTATTTTTATCTTACAAAGGTGCCGACATTTAACTGTCTCACATTAATTTCTAATATCATTGTTTGCGAAAACTATTAGTAAACTATTTGTTTGCGAAAACTATTAGTAAACTATTTGTTTGCGAGAACTATTAGTAAACTATTTGTTTGCGAAGACTATTAGTAAACTATTTGTTTGCGAAAACTATTAGTAAACTATTTGTTTGCGAAAACTATTAGTAAACTATTTGTTTGCGAAAACTATTAGTAAAACGTTTTTGCTTTACAACTTGCTTTCAACCGTAACATAATCTTGCCTATTTACTACCATTTTATAATATTTTACACAAAATCAATTTTCATCAAAGTACATCAAGATTATTCCTTCTTACAAGATTTCTCAAACTACCTAGCTTAGATATAATTCACAAGAAAGTTTTTGTTTGGGTTTGCTGTAAGAATACGACATTTGAAGAAAAAATACGCAACCCTTTGCCTTGTAAATCAGCTGCTTTCTTGATACCTATTGCTCATATTTTTTTATAACAAGCACGACTAGATTGGAAGTATTTTTTGAAATTAGTCTTAGTTTTCACTGCTTCCTTGATTAGAATCAAAAAGCAATCACAAATCTAAGCTAGCAGTCCTTGATTGACAAAGCTTTTAAGCATGTGATGAGTAATCTAGTTTACATTATAGAGGCTTGATGTTTAACGTTTCTATTCCATCATTGTAGAATTAAGTCTGAATGCATATATATATGTGTGTGTGTGTGTGTGTGTGTGTGTATTTTCCTCCTCTAATTCCATTAGATGAATTAAGTTATTGCTTGATGAATTTCGAAGCGTTTCTGTAATGTTATTTCCTACAGTTTATCGGTGTAGGTTTTGCTCATACACCATCAAACGTTTACAGTGATTTATGTTTTGTTTGTTTGTTTGTTTGACAAATGTAGCTCTTTCTCTTTTTGATATTAACAAAAACTGATGACGGAGATTGGCATAAATCCGCTTTCTAGATTTACAGAAGCGCCTCGGTCTTCAAGATTGGGAAATTGTTTAAACGTCACCTCCTCTAAATATTTCCAGACCAAAACTGTTTCACGCCATTAAACAAGGTTTTTTTCCAGTGTCTCCGAAAATTAAGAGACGTGTTTTGTTAATAATTACATAAATTTGGATGTGATTGAGATCAAGGAAACTAAAATTAGGTTTGAAAACATATATACTATCGCACATCAGTCCTTGAGAAGATAACGTAAATTAAACAAGATCTTCGTATTTGTTCTCATTATGGTACAAATATAGCCATGTATTTACTTACAATCACGTTATTTTTTGTTTTCGCTATCTCTGAAAAAGTACACCTTTTAAATAACTAAAGAAAAGTACCCTGTTATGTAAAACTTAAGACTTATTTATTGTCGGACATAGAGAGTATATATTTATTGTTAGAACGTTCCACCAAATTAACCAGGTGAAACGTTGTAACCATGAATATTATATTCTATACATCCGACAATAAATAAGTTTTAAGATACATTTTTATCACAAGTTTTTGAATTGGTGGCTTTAAATGTTATTCATTAATGTGTTCTAGAAACAAATGTCACCTTATTTTGTTTAAAACACATATATTGGTTATTTATACACCTGGAAAAAAGTTAAGCACCCCCAAATATTTTTCAGGATTGTTTAT
>NW_013666088.1:199045-203269 GCF_000517525.1 Limulus polyphemus
AACGTCGAATCTGAATCACTTGAAAAAAACACGGGGGTGCTTAACTTTTTTCCAGGTGTATATATTCTACGGATATTTTTATATAGCAAGTGAAATATAATATCTGGATTATTAATGCTTAACTTATCTCGAAAAATAGCATATATGTTTTTAGAGGTTTAAGCAAACATGGATTCGGTTGAATCTTAAAATTGTTAAATGGCTTAAACTCAAACTTTCATACATTTTTTCGAATCAATTCGTTTATAAAGAATTATCTGTATCCTAGATTTGATTTTATTTATAATGTAATTACATTGCAAACATTTTAAATATTTCATTAAAAGTAACATCATTCATGTTTATGCAAAGTATTTGGTATAAAATTTCCAAAGTCATAAATTCTGATTTGCTTTAATAACGCTTTTACAGCTTTCTATGCTTTCTTAAAATAACATCATTTAAATTATAATTTTTCTCTTATGCTTTGTTGTAGCTTGAATTTGATACTATATACACCTTACATTAATTACACTTAGAGTAATATGAGCTGTTTTGCTTTTAATGCGCTTACAGCGTAAAGTCTGTTGAAAGTTTATCTTGTTTAATGATCTCTTAGATAGGAACACGAAGTTCACAAAAACGCATTGTTCTCATTAACAGCGACATATTCAATATAATTAAGAGTAGAAAATTAGAGTATATGGAAATTCCTTTGTAGCTTTACATTAACATGAAAGAAAATCTAGATTCATTATCGGATTACATTAAAAACTACACTTAGATAGCGTGCGTGTTGAAATTTTTCCTCTGAACTATACGTGATAGTTATCTAGTTATCATAACAAAACACACTATTTTGATTTTTAATTTGAGTACGGTGAATAATTTATTGTTTTCATAATCTTACATGCCAAGGCGTTTATAAAAACAAATGTTATTCATATTGTAAGTTCAATGTTATAATGAAAGTATTATGATGCATACAAGATAAACTCACAGCATGTAACGGATTTCACACCCTGACTAGCTGAGGAATGTGGATTCGAACTACATCAACTCTAATTAGCCAAGGTAGACTGATCATGTTTAGATATAAGCTCTGAGTTAACAAAATAATGTAGAAATAAAATACAAACATAACAATATACAAGATAACTTTATAATATGTTCCACTAAATTTCTTATCCATCTATGTTAACAATATTTATTAGGAAATATTATAATTAAGATGTAATAACATCAATAATTAAAGATATTAACACTGATCTATGTGAATAAGCAGCACTCGTCAAAATGTTATGCTCCTCAGTAGCACAGCTGTATATCTGCGGACTTACAACGGCTAAAAACCGGGTTTCGATATCCGTGGTTGGCAAAGCACAGATATCCTGTTGTGTAGCTTTGTGCTTAATTACAAACAAACAAAATCAAAATGTTATGCTCCTCAGTAGCACAGCGGTATGTCTGCGGACTTACAACACTAAAAACCGAGTTTCGATATCCGTGGTTGGCAAAGCACAGATAGCCTGTTGTGTAGCTTTGTGCTTAATTACAAACAAACAAAATCAAAATGTTATAGTCGAGACCACTTAATACGGTTTCAGCATACATAATAGTCATAGTAACATGTTATGTTCCAAAACAATGCTAAGAATGGATTAAATACGTTGTTAATGTTACAAATATGTTGTAATATTGAGCGTCATATAACTACTGTTATTGTGTTTCCCACAACAAGTAGGGTGTCTTGCAATGATTTTTTTTACGATTTCCTGATATTTTACTGTGTAATTTAAGTGTATAATGTTGAAAGCTTAAATTTAATAGCGACAACTATAGGCAGTAAAAGGTGTGTTACAGTCGTGGCTATACGAAATACACTTTTCCATTAACAATTTCCATTTTAATACCTCACATCTGAACCTTAAATTACAAGTAATTAATCACTTTATCAATATCTTCGAGTCGCATGTAAATTTATCTGGTATTTTCCACTAACAAAATTAACCTCATAAGCTTTTATCTTTTGATCTATCATTCTTCTGGTTTTTGTAGTAGGCCGACAAATGATGTACCAGAAGTCTCTGTTGTCCCATGAAAGTTTAGATCTTTCAGGTGAGGCGAAGTAAAATGTTAAATAGAATTAATCAATTTTTTTATAACCGGTAATTAACTACGATTGAAATACTGAGCACAAAAAATAAACAAAAGATAGCCACTCCGTACATACATTGATTTTCTGTGAAACATTGATTATTTCACGTTGTGGGGTCCCCTGGTGGGACAGCGGTAAGTTTACGGACTTGAAACGCTAAAGTCTGGGGGATCGATCCCCCACGATGGACACAGCAGACAGCTCATTGTGGATTTGCTCTAAAATAGAAACAAAACACTTTGCGAGTGTCTAGGGCATTCGTTTCTTATTTTTCTTTGTGGTTGTATCATTCAACCAGCATTTCCATTAATGCGGGCAGTTTATCGGAATGATCTATGAATTGTTTTAACCACAGTTTCCTTGCTTTTTTTGTTAAGATATAACTCCAAAAGTGGTCAATGCATTGCAAATAATTAATGATAGCTGAGGAAATTTGTTGTATACGGCAGCTGCAGATGTGGAGTGTTGCATTTCAAAATCAGTTTCCTTTACTAACGGAAAAAGTGCTGGATTTTGTTTTTCTATTTTGTTAAGGCAGTATTGCTTTGCATGTGAAAAAAAACATTACTGCAAAATAGTTTGGAGTCAGAGTGACTCATTTTTTGAGACAACGGTACTATCAAAACCAAATCTGTGGGAATAGGAAACTACCTACAATTTATGAAATGTTAAAGCTTGCAGGCACATTCTTCTCGGTCGTAGTGTTTACATCAGTTACACTTTTATTTAATGGACAGATAAATAGTAGGTAAGTCTTTAAAATATTTCCAGCCAAAAATTAGTACATAAAGCATTAATAAACCTTGCAGACATTAATATCCTACAAAGAGTGTTAAGAAGGAACTAGTTGGTGGTAGCACTGTTGTCTGCCATCTGAGAACCAGCAGCAAAGTACATGATAAACACACGAAAACATAATTAACATAAGTAAATTCAATCTTTTCAAATAGTTAAATAGTTTGATTTTTTCTTCTTTTTTTTTTTGCTTTCCCCAAAAGCAAAGGGTACTGACAAGTAAATAGTATTTATTAAAACTGTTCTATCCCAAAACGATTGAGTCAAAACAAATGATGGACCGTTTATTAAACTTGCTTGTTCTTTTGCTTTTTGCATCAACTACGGGTAAAGAAAGAATTACTTCCATTTCACAGAGTAATATCCTGTTAATAGTACTGGAAAATTAAGTTGTAGCAATATAACTACCTGTTTCCTGATCCCCACCTAAGTATTGCATCTGATGATTAAGAGGACTGGTTGCTATTAAGAAAAGGTTTAAATGGTGGATCATTAATATCTCTTTCCATCTTTTAACATCTAAACAGAATCTTGAACTAATTACTGGTAGGTCCACAGGTCTTTAGATATTAAGAAAATATTAGATGAATTCTTATAACTTGATTTTAATTGTGTATTTTTTATACGTGAAAGTACTATCAAACTTGTGGCCATGTTCACTGCACTAAGATACGAAATGATAAACAAATCAATTTTAAGTGTGAAAAAGAAAGCAGAATGATCATAGCTGAAGCATATATAGCAATATTATTTTGTGTGTGTGTACGGGGGTGGGGCGTAGTTGAAGGCATCTAGGCTTTCCATCCCGTTGATCTGAATACAAACTCGTTTGTAACTATGGAGTAACTTTTTTTTTAAGTTGGGTTAATGTAAAGTTTGTTCTAATATTTATTGATGACGTTAGCATGAAAAAAGGAAGTTATACCTTTTTTTAGTAACAACCCGATATTTTCAATTTATTAATAAAAACTATTAAGAGCATTGATTAATTAAAATATCCTGTGCATCAAAATGTTGATGAATTATCATATAAAACTGAATAGTATAAAAATGCTAAAATAAATACGTAAATCCAGAGATCATAGTTTACTTTTTGGCATCAACGTGTATGTATGTGTTTTCTATAGCATATCGGGTTATCGGTTATGCTGAAAGGGCGAGCGTGTTTGGTGGGTCGGGGGATTCAAACCCTCGACCCTCAGAGTGCAAATCAAATGAGCAACTAAGGTTCTTAATATTTAAGTCCAAAAAGTAAAGACAGGATGTTTTGTTCCTCAATGGTTAATTGAAAT
>NW_013666088.1:203562-209634 GCF_000517525.1 Limulus polyphemus
GGTTAATTGAAATATAAGACTAGATGTACTTTCGTAGAGTCTCTGAAAGTGTTTTGTTTCAAAAGTAAATAAAACCAAAATTAAGAGTAACAAATATTTTATTTCTTGCTTTTAGAGTTCATATGTCATGCTGTGTTGTAGCCTACATAATGCATACTTATTCTTGTGATTCATGGTATACGCACGTTTTAATATGACGTCATTATAGTGTCTACTGACTGGCAGGCAACACACTACTGTATAGTGGTACGAGTGGTTAAAACAGGTGACCCTTCCAGGCGGCCTTAGGCCCCCTTTCGGGAAAATTACAAACGTTTCATGTATAAATTTCCGGTAAAATAAATGTTTATGGTTTTTAGGGCAATGATTAAATCAGTCATTTCATGATAAAAGAAGAATATACTAGTTAAAATTTTTCCAGTTTTGAGCTAACACTTAATTCATAATTCTATTATTTTAAACACACTAAATACAAGATACTACTGTCTGATGGCAAGTTATAAACAGAAATTTAGCTAAGATACTGGTGTCTTCATATTCATTAAATTTTCAACCTTTAACTGTGATGAGGAATAAACAAATTCTTTACTGAGGATTCGTTGTTTAGATAGGTTAAGCAAGTTAAGTAAAAACAGTTATTTTATGATTAAAAATATTAATTATTAAATGTGAGTCTAGAGCAAAAATTTGATTATAAATGTTTTTTGAAAATAAACTAAGCGTTATTAATTTCTAATAGGCATATCTTTCACTTGTTTACCCATTGCAAAGTGAAATTACGTTTAACTTCACGTTACAACATCCTTCATAACAGCTTGAACCAATTGTATGTGATCACACTTAATCATAATTAAAATATCAATATCCTTATCTATTTCAACAGAATGTTTGAATGAACTCAACGTCTTATAATTCAATTTATCATGTTATTAAGCTACATATATACAATGTGTATATACTGCCAAAACTAGAGCTAAAACTTTTACAAGGTTTGGTAATTATTTGAAAGATTAGTATTTACAAAATCAGATTCATTTAAACCTGAAAATACAGCACGGTTTCTCAAGTTTGATCACGATGTTACTTTCTCATCATTTTCTTCTTGAAATTAGTTTTTAGATTAATAACACCAAGAAAAGAAATATCAATTCTTAATTATTGATAGTTTCTTTTATTCTCAAGTCAACGTTTAAAAACTAAGTGGAACCAGAATGTTGACTATATCATACCTTGAATTAACTTAAGAGGTTTCCAAATGTAAGAGAAATGTTATTACATCATATTTTCTAATACTTTCAGCTAGTTTAAATGAATACTGCTCTTATTTAACTTAAGTCATTTATTTGAATAAAATGAGGTCATAATAATTTATGCAATAGTAATATTAAATGACAATCTTAACCATGTTACAAATATATATATATATATGTCTTATGATTTGTCTCTAATAGTCACAGCCAGGCCTCAGTTATGGGACAAAATACTTCAACAAAATTGCGCACATATTTTTGTAAATTGGAGTGAATTGCAGGAAAATGTATTGAGAATTAATAGACGAATAATATAAGTAATCTTTCGTTATTGATTTATACTGTAGGGCTGGTGTGGTCTGGTGGTTAATACACACGATTTTCAAGCTGAAGATTGCAAGTTCGAATTCCGTCATCAAATAGGTTCAACATTGTTGCAGTATGACAGTTAATCCCACTTTTCGTTGGCAGAAGAGTAGCCCAAACATTGGTATGTTGACTAGTTGCCTTCTGTCTAGTCAGTCACTTTTGAATTAGGGACGGATAGCGCAGATAGCCTACGAGTTATTTTGCGCGAAAACAAACAAATTAATTTATATTGCCAACAAATCGCAGTTGCGATGTTTTATTGAAAAAAACTGTTGTTAAACTATTTTGATATTTTATTGGAAAAAAAAGTCGTGCAAAGTTTCGGAGAGTTCTAATCTGTTTAATATCCATTTAAAACAACAAGGAACTACTGGGAATAGAGAATAAAAGCTACACCATTCAATCAGACTAAAACATAACATTTTATACGAATGGAACAGAAAATGACATGGACTAGGCATGGTACACAAAGGGGACGAGAAACCACAAATTAAACTGTACATACGAATGGAATCTATGGGTTACACAGAATAAAAAGGGCATAACAAAGAAACGTGTAGAGCAAGTAGATCATACTGATGGAACATAAAAATCACAGAGATCAAGGAAGGTAAAGGAACTGAACACCTAAGTTACACGTACAAAACTTGTAGAATACAAATTAAACATTAGAATTTCACACACGAAATAGGATAAACTAACGGATTATAAAAATCAAAAACCCCACCTGGGTAATACGAATGTATAATAAAAAAATTTTCGTTTTACTTTTTGTATGAAATAAAAATATAAGCAAAATGTAAAAGGTCTGTTTTAATTTATTGAAAGTTGTGGAGGGATGTCTGGTTTCCGTACTAACAATCTTGTCAAACACAACAGTAAGTTAAACGATGTATGCCGATTAGAAGCTTGGATTTATTATTCCATCACATTCTAGTAACAACAAGAAAATTATCTTTTGCTTGCAATTCGAGCAAACCGTCCTGTAGCTACGCACTGTTGATTTTCCGTGTAATGCGGAAGTTAAAACCCGCGCATACACACGCAGGTTAATTACACACTTATTATAATGTGTAAGCTGGGATATGAATTTAGAAACAGCCACGTGGTATTCAGTGAACGTTCTTCATTAACTCGGGGAGATAATAGAACCCGGAATGTAATTGTTCTCTTCATCATGAACTACCGCTTTCTATACTTCTAATACTGCTACACATATATCAACACGCCAACGTCTTTGATGGCGCCAAGAGCGCTAATTGTTTTTCCGTTTAACTGTATATCAAATTTCAGGAAGGCGCGAGGACTTAACTAGTTAAGAATTCTTCACTCGGTTCTTCAAAATATTGTCATAAAACAACAAATCCTATCAGAAATATCCTAGAATCTATCAACAAAATACTGTTTCTTAGAACGAGAGCGCGCGTAGGGGATACCAGTCTCCTCTTTCATTGGTAAACTTTAATCTTTTGACAGGATACATGCACTCAAGAACTTCGTGATTTACTGCCATTTTGAATTATTTAACTTTAAAATAAAAAATAAAAAGAAATTTCAGCATTTTTATGTAGAATAATACTGATAATTAAACTTGGAACCCACAGGAAATTTCCGTTTTGAAGTCAAAGTGGACTTGCTTAGAGCTGAGAGATCAAAATATCATCTTTTAACTGCAATTTTCCAACTCACAATATACACTACTAGGGTTGGTCTTTTCCAGGATTGACTCATTTTTTTTTACTGTTAAATTTAAGACCATTTATGATCATGGACGCTTTTACTATACAATGACATAAGATACAATGGTTTACACAACCATGAATGAATTGAATGATTATCGTGGAACGCTTTTACCCTTATAAAAGATGAGTAATCCAAAAATATGGCATCACGTGCTGATTGGTTGGCGGCTGTAAGCCAGAAGAGTGGGGAAGTAAGAAAATATCACCATAAGACCATCAGAAAACTTAATATCTATTACATTGCGAATAAGTTTAACGATGGCTAGGTAACGTAAAATCATAATAAATTGGAGTACAATTGTATGATTGTAACAGTAAAGTAGAAATAAAGGAATTAAACTTACATAAATGCTTAACAGAAATTAGTACATAAGACTTATTATAATATATCGATTGCTACTGAATAAAGACACAAAACTACAACTATAAAGTGTACGTGAACAATTTATAATTCAATATGCGAACTAACAAAAAAATTACTTATAAACTTTGGATATTAAACAGTGATTGATTATCAGTATACTTAGTTAAACTATAACGAATTTAATAAACGTATTGTGATTGCGCAACGAGTTTGTTCTAGCGTAGAATTACACAATAATCTAACTGTACTCTGTCCACCATGAGACATCGAGCCCTAGATTTTTCGTCGTAAACTTACAGCTGACTTATTGGAGGACCATTGCAGAGCAAATATGAACATTACTTGGAGGACTCACCGATTTATCTTTCTCTGTATGAACGTTTTGATGAATTAACTAATTTCCAAATTCAGTTTTAAAATTTCGATAGTTGCATGTGCAATCAGTTTAAACCAAGGCAACACAAACATTAATCTCATGTGTTTGTTATAGCTTCATATTTAGTTTCACGACGAATTTAATCTTCCATTACTTTATACTTTACAGACATTACATAACTTTTAAAATAGCTGTATTCCAAGAGAATAGCCTCCAAATGGCTCCATGGTAAGTCTGAAGGCTTATAACCTAAACCCGGATTTCGATACTTTTGGTGGGCGCAGCACAAATAACTCATTTTGTTGCTTCGTGTTAAAAAAAACATCAGAGAATATAGTTAAGGCAGTGTTATCAAAAATTATAGTTTATAATTAGAAGTGCACATATTTTCAAAACTTTACTCCTGTCGTCTCCACTAGGGGTTCCAAAACGTGTTAACTTAATCCTCTCCCCTCCCCAAGACCTAAAATACTCTGGCTGAGGACTACAACTTAATAATGCAATACGTATTTTAAATAACAGCAACTCTGACGTACCTTGCTTTTCTGCAGTTTGTTCGTTAAAAACAAAAGCTACATATTTGGCCATCTATTCTGTGTCTACCGCGGATATCTAAACCCTATTTTTAGCGTCATAAGTCCTCAGAATTTACTTCTGAGCCAACCAGGGAGAAGAGAGAATATTTATTGCAATAAATAAAATTCTTGCTGAAAACATTGTTTTATCTGGTTCGAAAGATAATTTTTCTTCATACTTTGAAGCCCCCTTGAGACCGTCACGTGGACTCATTTTAGTTTGCTGTCCCTAATATATATATATATACATAAATGTAATAGTTCTGTTATATTTAATTTTGTGTCCTTTCAAGGCAACGATAAATCATTGTGCAAAGATCATGGGATCTGCTGTGCGGGCTTTCTCAACGATCTGTTTTAAAGAAGCGTGATTGGCTGGAAAGTCGTTGTGTTGCTAGAAAACATAGCCAGCGCAACATGGAAGGAAACTTTTCGAAAGATGAGATCTAACTTAAAATTCAAATAGTGAGATAAAACAAATCGACTTCATTCGATAAACTCTGCCAGATATTTGTAACTGGTACAAATAAAAAAACAAACAAACATGTACTTGAAATAAGATTTCCACATCTCTTTGTTATAGTATTATTATTATTAGTTGTCGATGTAATAGTAACGCTGTCGTCATTCGCCCTCTTTTATTGGAAAATTTGTGTTTCTAATCGTTAAGTTTAATGTGTAAATTTGTTAAATTTTTCTTTGTACTATATACAGTACTACAAATAAATATATATATTTTTTTCAATTTACTTCTAATGAGGGTGGATGTAACATCTAATCCTGGAAAAGTGTCATTTTCCCTACGACTTTCATTGTTCTCACTATATAGTCGTCTGCTGGGGTCTCTTCTGCCTCAGATAACAGAATGTTCTTCAAAAGACAGTTAGAGTGCAGAATTAAACACGCAATTGTTATTATAACTGCCTTTTTTACTTAGGTGGTTAAAAATGTAAATAAAAAACAGGAACGTGAATAGATCTTACTGCAGTAATATAACCAAGTAAAGTCATGCTTAGTGGGGGGAAATCAAATCAAAGTCAATCCATAAACCCCATCTCCCACCTAACCACTCCACCGTACCAACGACGAGCAAGTAAAGTCATGCTTAGTGGGGGAATCAAATCAAGATCGATCCATAAACCCCCATCTCCCACCTAACCACTCCACCGTACCAACGACGAGCAAGTAAAGTCATGCTTAGTGGGGGAATATCAAATCAAAGTCAATCCATAAACCCCATCTCCCACCTAACCACTCCACCGTACCAACGACGAGCAAGTAAAGTCATGCTTAGTGGGGGAATATCAAATCAAAGTCAATCCATAAACCCCATCTCCCACCTAACCACTCCACCGTACCAACGACGAGCAAGTAAAGTCATGCTTAGTGGGGGAAT
>NW_013666088.1:210386-221276 GCF_000517525.1 Limulus polyphemus
TTCGATGTGACGGGGATTCGAACTCGCGACCCTCAGATTACAAGTCGAGCGCCCTAACCACCTGGCCATGCCGGGCCTGATGGATTGGACTTGGATTTTTATACCAAGCTTTTCATGGCACCGTTTAAGTCGGACTCTTTTGATATGTGCAACATATCGAAAATCCGCTTAAGGGGTAGGATCTTATATTCTAATTACCTAATTACCCCTATTGTGTATTAGGTCTTCAGGACTTAGTACACATCGGGGAGAGGAGGGTAAATGTGAAGATAACACCCAGTTGTGATAAAAACATCACATGCTTATCGACTATCGTAACTTCAACATGAAACGTAGTTTTGGTGAAACACAAGACGCCCAGACCCGTTGGGTGCTAACTTACATACATTTTTTAGATTTGGCATATCTAATCCAGTCAACCATATATTTTCTTCTGTGCACTGTTGATCTTCATATTTTACCACTGGGTAGCCTCTACAACAACTTCAAAATATGTACTCAATATAATGATATTTTTTATCTTTATTGACTGAATATTTAACATACCCTCACTCAGTTCATATCCCTCTTCAAAACGTTATTGTAACTAAATAACATTAAGAAGTATGAGGTTTTAAAATTGAACACATGTATGTAAGTTAAATTTATTTCATTATTAAATTCCATGACCATTTGACTTACTGTGAAGAAAGAAAAAATGTATCTCGGGGGTTAACTAGTTTTTCACGATGAATTCGGTCAAGTGACCCAACAAGGACGTAGGACTATTTTTTGATACACACAAGACCAGCCTTCTCTGTGTTATTTCAACCAAAAAACCTGGCTCTGAACATTCAGCATCTCTTACCGTTGTAATTTGCCAAAATTCTCTTTCTTTATTCCTTCGAAGCTGCGAAGAAGGAAAACACTTCCCTGTTACTTGTAGCATTCCTGTTCTAAAAATTGTATTCTTTGGTTTCACAGCATTATTTTTCTAGAAATTTCTAAAAGGAAAAGTTGAAATTTTCTAATGAAACTTAATTTATTTTTACAATTTTAACGTGATTCATTACTTCAGACTTATCAGGCCAAAAAAACAGTTTTGTATTTCCGTGGATGCGAGAAAAAATGTAAAAAAAAGTGACTTTAGCTAATTTGAAACTGCAAAATTTTCCCAAAGAGAAGTTTTGTGGATTTTGGACATGTTATAGAGCTTGTTTGTTTTTTTTTAATTTCGCGCAAAGCTACACGAGGGCTATCTGCGTCAGCCGTCTCTAATTTAACAGTGAAAGACTAGAGGGAAGGCAGCTAGTCATCATCACCCACCGCCAACTCTTGGGCTACTCTTTTACCAACGAATAGTGGGATTGACCGTTACATTATACTGCCTCCACGGCTGAAACGGCGAGCGTGTTTGGTGGGACGGGGGATTCGAACCTACGACCCTCAGATTGCGAGTCGAGCGTCCTAACCACCTGACGATGCCGGGCCGTTATAGAGCTAAAACACCACTTATATCGATACAGTTAGAACCAAGTGTTTCTGGTAGAATCTATTTTTAGGTTTAATCGACCACATGAGATAATTTTCTGTGTAAATCCAGTATCTAATACTTTTAAACGAGTGTAACTATTCGCAGTTATTTCACTTGCAAAAAAAAGAGCTAAATCTAAATTATCCTCCTCTAAAAGATATTTCCAAATTTTAATCAAATTTATGCAAGTTTACTGAAAAAAGACTGTCTATGTGCGAATAATAACATTGATATTTATACCTGTGTTACAAAATGATTTTGTTTTTGTAGATTGTTGAACCATATTTTAGTTTCCCTTATCATTTGAGCAAATAATGTAGCTGTTAAAAAAGCTGCTTTATTAATGTATAATTCTAATCTCATATATTAATTAAACAATATTACTCAAGGTTTCCAAAATGTTAATCATGTTTTATACACCACAATGTCTAAATTTAATAAGTAAGACTTTTGCTAAACTAAACGTTTGTTTCAAGGCAGCATATCATTTAACAAAGATTTGTTTTAAATAGGCAAATGTCGTTTACTCTAATTTGAGTTTAGAAGTAAGTGTTGGAGGATGTAATACGTTTTATCAAAACGATTTTGGAGCTTCGACATATCGTTACAATCCATGTCACCACGTCCGTCATGCAAGGTTTTCATATGAAATAGAATAAATACCCGTTTCATCCTCCAACTGCTTGAGGTATGCGAAAATTTGATATTAGGTATGAGTGGAAGCCTTATCTTTGTGAATGCATACCATATTGACATCGTTTCGAGATGAAGATCTTTCTTGATTATGTTGCATACTTTCTTCTGGAGCACATTGACTGCTTTTTCCACTGAACTTTGTGTTCGTAGAATCTGGTCTGTTACAACATGACACATTTTGCTTACAATATTTGGGGTACTGCTTGTTGCAGGTCTCTTTCTGAATGGTCCTGGTACCCCAACTTGATCCATTTCTTTTGTTTTCCAATACCAACAAGTACAATCCTGGCCTAAGCACATCTTTATGATCTGTGTGTAAGAATATTTCATTTGAAAGTGTTCTTATATATCCCCCCCAAAGCAATAAATTTTTTTGGCGTCATACTACGTATGTAACGTCAAGAAATATCAAAATGTAGTTCTGAAACATGCAATACACCGTGACTATATATCGGCTGTGGTTGTCACGCGACTTACTAATTTGCATATTTAAAATCGGTTTATTACAACATACTCAACTCTGTATTTTTAACCTTAAACGTCATAGTTTCCTACGAATGTTTTTGCTCTTCCTTTTATCGTAACAAACAAATTAAAGTTAATATTATCTAGTGCATCTCCCACCACCGAATATGCACGAGTCATAATGTGACCGTGTGAGTGCAGATATTCCTCGAGTAGCTTTGGGCGAAATTCAACAAACAAAATCTAGTAAATTTAAACGAAAGTAAATTTTCGTAATAATTTCGCTTGAAAAAAATGATAAACTGATTTATAATCCATTATAATTAGATGTCCTAGCTATAAAAGTTTACTACTCGGAACTATCGTTCTTCGTTCAAAAGACACAAAATAATCACTAGTGTTCATCGATATTTTCCAAAACCTGACTTCACGAAATGAAAATGGATCAATTCACATAAGAATAAAGTTTTTTTTTTATTATCTCGGTAGTATCAACTTCTACCTGAAAAAATGCGAATAACCAAAATTCACTTGACCTTTATTAATACCCCGAATATAGTGATTACGTTAATAGGAAATAAAATAATGTTTCCAAGTCAGTTTTAAACTAAATTGTTTTGAAATATTAGTAGTGTGATATGTAGACATACCATGTTCTCCTACCATTTATAGTAATATATTTTTAAATATATTTTTGATTATTTAGTTTCCGTACACTCATAGCGGAAACACATGATCTGACTGAGTGTGCAAGGTTTTCTAAGACCCTTCATTATTGTTTTGCTGCAGCAAATGCTCATTATGCCGTTAAACACATTTTGTTCTGAAAGGTAGTACAGAAGTATCTGCTTTAGTGAGCAGTGTAGGCCACGAAGTACAGAAGTATCTGCTTTAGTGAGCAGTGTAGGCCACGAAGTACAGAAGTATCTGCTTTAGTGAGCAGTGTAGGCCACGAAGTACAGAAGTATCTGCTTTAGGCAGTGTAGGCTATTTTTTAACCATCCGTATCTCGTTTCATTTCTGCTCAACTGCCCAGCAAATGCAGGAAGGTTGTATGCTGTCATGACTGCTACTCTGGATTCATAAAAATATTGAATCTCGATATATATTTGACCCTTGCCTTTGAGGGTACAATAGTTAGGTGGCCATTTAGGTCAAACAATAGTAATTCTGCACCACATACACGTAAGTGACCTCTGTCCAATTAAACACTGTCATACAGGCTATGTTGTTGTACCAAAAATCCAATACTAAGTGAATGTTAAAGGCTGGAATCATATAGCCTTCGTAAGGTGCTTGGTTGCCTCCAGTATTAATTGTCAAAAAGAAGGACAGTATGCCAAAGTTATATGTTGATTTTAGTTTGGTAAATGCAGTAACTATGATGATGCCACTCCGCTTCTGTGAACAAATGAACATCTAGATACACTGGAATGCACCTGTTGTTGTTTTTTCAGGACGTTAGTCCTGGCTTTCAGGTACTGACAAAACAATGTTGATTATGAGAGTAGACATAAAACTTCTTTTAGCAATTAAGATGGTTAGTAGGGGTTTTTCATCATAGCATTTGGCCTGTGTAATATGGCCACAAACTTTGATTTGTAAAGAGAACTAACATTGAAAAAGTTGCACTTGAAGATATACCTGATCTACATCATTGACGTCTTCGTATTCAGTCTGCTGCTGAAAACTTGAGTATGGTCCTTTATCAGATAAAAAGTCAGGCATGATATTGAAATCAGTGAAGTATTTACTTATGCATTTACAGATGGAATTCCTCCATCACCTTATGGGTAAAATAACGAGTCTTGAATAACACTGTGAAGATCACAATAGTAAGATTTTGGCCTAAATGAGTGATTCACACTTTTCAACAGGTATATTATGGTATGATTTTTTCAATTTACAGATTTAACATGTTTCATACTTCAAGCTAGAGAAAGTAAAGTTTTAGGTTCTGAGTTATATTGTTTTATTAGTTAAACTTGTCATAAGAAATTAGTCTTAGACGTATAATGTTTTTAATACTACGTTATTTATTCAGTCTCATAGGGGTTTTCAAATAGAAAAACAGTGTATAATAGTATTTTCACTATACTATGTCTGCCATATCCATTGCTGACAACGCGTTTCGTTCAATACAGAGCTCATCAGGCCGCTAAGGGACTGGATAAAGAGCGTAGTGTTAAAATGAGAATAAACATAATACAAGTATATTATGACAAGTGTAGTTAATCATAACCATACTTCACGAGCTTCGAAAGGCGTTCACATCACATAGTGTTTTTAAGTTGATCGTTTGAAATACTGAGCTGTATATTTGGTTTATTGTAGGATTGTCAGTGCAGTATGTCATTTTCCCTTCCTTATGATTATTTGGAATAAGAAATGAATAAAGCGGACTCTTTATTTAAATAATTGTTTATATAACCGAATAATTAAATATTAAAGAATAAGCCATGACTTTTAATGCATTGAGCTTTCATGCTTACAAAACAAACACGGTAGCCTATGATTTTATTTGAATGATATTAAAGGCAGTTGAGCATCTCTATGAGATATTAAGGTAATACACGTTACTATGAAGGCCATATCGATTTAGAATAAGGTTTAAGCTCAGTTGGCGGTTATGCTGGCTACTGTCGCGTGAAACGTGTATCACGTAAATCTTCATTACTGTCTACCAAAGAGAAGACGGTTAGTCATTTGAGCAAAAACTACAAATACAATGCTCACGTCAAATTTAAAGATACCTCATGTCAAAAAAGTCACTTAGAACTATACAAGTTTCTCAAGTAATATCTGGAAAATTAATGAATTAATATGAGGCTACTTGTTTAAATAACGAAACGCATAAAACATTTCTTTTGATGAAAGCCTGGGAACAAAAGAGAAAGCGGCAGAGGAAAGTAAAAAGTGGGATAGACAAGATGATAAACTAATTCGTTGACGATAGATTAACTGGGCAAAGAAAAACATCAATGCAAAATAGAACAGCATAAGTATCCGATTGGATGATTCCTCGTAATTACAACAAACTAGAAAAGTTTCAATATGAATACTTGATTTACAAAGAAATTCAATAAATCTCGTGCATATTTTCATAATGAAAAAAACAAAATTTGAAGCTACGGGATATGTATTTGAAATATGTCTGTATGGTTTAGTTTGTGTCTATACATATATCACACTACGTGAAGGTGGATTGCTTTACATTCTTACAGTGACACTGAAACGCAGATGATATCCAAAAACAATAAAAAGCTAAAGGATTGACAGTTCAGATTCAGTTTCATTTTTGTCAGATTTATGTGACATGTGATTACACTACATATCTTAAAACATAGTTTTAGAAGTATGATACAAAATAATTATGAGAAAGCATTATCTCCATGAAAGTACCACATAGTCCTACAGTTCTCCAACGTATCATAAGAAACAATCTGATTGGAGTAATATCTAGTAGACATTTTTCAATGCGAAACTTATAGACGAGATTTTAACTGTTAATAAAACACTATGAACGATACGAAGTGACAACATTGTTCCATGTTGTAGATTTTTCTAAAAGAAAATACCTAACAATCAATTAATTATATCATTTGGAAGGAAACAATGACATTTTCCCCTGAAGCATTGATTAAAAGAAACCTAACAAAATCGTGAATCTGTCGAACACATGATAAGATCTTCATTTATTGATTACGAAATATAATTAAGTTGATAATTAAAATTTTCATTAAACTTTAAACTCCTTAAAAGCAGACTAATAAATATAAAGGGACATTGAGAATATTACCCAATTCTTGTAAATATAATTTGTGATATTATTACTTGGAAGTCAGTGGTTGTTCCAGTTTATCACAACTTCCCAGAGTAGTGTAAAATAGATTATTGGTAGATCCGTTAGGAAATGGGATTTAAGACTTAAAATTCGTAACATTATTATCTCTGAAAGCTTGACGTGTTTTGTGCATCAGAGAGGCTTTAACTAATTGTTGACAGTGAATCGTAAGTTTCACGTCGTGATTAGTAAAGTTTCGGAACGTAAACATTGAAAACAAGATCACTCGAGAAATGTGTAGGTGTAAAGCAGCTTTAGACTTTGTTTGTAGTTAAGCATAAAGCTACACAATTGGCTATCTGTATTCTGCTCACCGCGGGTATTGAAACCCGAATTTTAGCATTATAAGTTCTCAGACTTAGCGACCGGCGACTGACACCTTTCTTATTAAGGTACGTTTTACCATTTTCACATTATAATTTGTATGTGAATTTTGTTTGTCTATCTGTTATAAATATTTGACATTTTGTTTGCTTTTGGCCTTGTCTAAGCATAAAGGCAGCTGTAGTGAAACATTTTGAATATGTAAATACACAAATGTTCCTGAATTAATTTTAAAGTATTCCAGTGGGCCACCAGTAAGCTTAAGGACTTGCAACGCTAAAATACGGGACTGAGTTTTCCGTGACGAACAGAGCGCAGATAGTCTATTGTGTAGCTTTGCGCTACAGCAAACAAAAACTTAATTCTAAAAACTTTGGAAAATATATTTAGTAAGGTTACCAGAAGTGTGTTTTAAAATAACCAAAGAAATAGAAGCCAAATAATTATGATATGAACAACTGGACTACGTATTATATGAATAAAACAAATGAACGAAACGAAAGCTAAATAAATAAAGTACCTCAAAATATTATAGGCAAGATTTACTGAACATATTCTATATGTATATTATATATCAAGTATTATAAATAATTATGGAAACGCCTAGATGACTCACACACACAAGTCAATGTCAAGCAATGAGTAAATGCAACTAGCTGGTCAATTCTAATTAGTACAATACATGAACACAGAAAATACAAAAGAAAAGCGAATAAGTTGTAAAATTCAATAGTATTTTGTATCTACTTTAAACAGGACAGTATATCTTGTTTTATGCTACCGTAATTTTATCAATATGCAATTATGAAATATTATTCCAAGTTTCTTATATTATTCCACACAGTTCAGCCAAGTTGCTTGATTGCCATTTGACCTTCTCAGTTTGGACTTTGTGTAAGCCAAGTCGTGATTGAAAGCGTTCGATCGGCCTCTTTTTATCCTTTCAGATATTTTTTCACCACATTAGCTGAATGTTTGGGATCATTGTATTGCTGGAAGATAATTGAACCCCTGCCCAACAAATCCTGTTCCTGAGGAAATGAGGTGATAAATAAGAATGTCAATATGTCATTTTTGTGTATCTTTCCAACATTGTTGGTTGAGATGCAACTCTTTCTTGTACTATTTCCCCAGTAGGCTTAACTGCAGAAAATGTACGTTGACATTTACGTCATTTCCATCTGTGGTTGATTGTTACCAAATAATTTGAATTTGATATTAAAAATCGTTTTTTTTTATTGTGGGAAACTCCTGAACAAAATTAACTCCACAAGGTATTTATTGAAGTCAAACTTTCAATCACACTTTTGTCTCTTCGTCAAATATAAACCAAATAAACTTGAAAGGTTGATAAATCTGACTGAAAGTTTACATACAATAAGAGATAGTTCCAAAGTTAATTTTGTTAATTTGAATTTGTATTCACTTGTAAAGAGCACCTTTCTCCAACTACCAGCAACGGCTAGGAACGTATTTAGTCTATAACTACAGCTATCCATCAGAACTAATATATGTAGTCTCCAAGTCAAACAATTTTCAGAAGTAGTCTCCGAGAGGTGATATTTATGTACTTTTTCAATGTCTAAATTGGAAGTAATAAAACAGTTAAGCTCCACCTAGATATGGTTGAAGAAGACCAGATACTTGCATTTCAAGGGAGCAAAACAAAATTAAGTAAAGTGGATTGAAGATATGAGCAAAATAATGTAACATTTCGCAAACTAATGTTATTGGCATATATACTAAACAATTCTCCTCTATTCTAGGTTATACAAAATAGTATTAAAAAGGGTCGAACTGATTTCGAGCCCTGGAGGTACATCAACAATTGCGAATGACCATCATTCAGTTTGACCTTAAAAGTTCTGTGGGGCAAGAAACTGCTAAGCCACATCAGCACGTGACCACGATACCCTAATCTGTAAAGTTTCCAAAGAAAACCAATGTTTTCATGCTATCACATGCAGCATCCCTATCAAGGAAGATAGCTATGACAACTCGTTTGTTGGTTATAATGACCGAAATGGTTTCCTAGAGTTTCGAAATGCGCACCAGTATACTCGTGCCACACGAAAACCATGTTGACTAGATAAGAAATAACCACAGCGTTCAAAAGACCAGATGAGCCGATAATTGATTATGTGTTCAAAAGTCTTAGCAATGTAGGAAATCAAAGAATTTGGGAGGTGAAAGTTGACAGTAGGAATCACTTTAGGATTTAGGGAGGATAGAGATTAGTATCCTGTCTTTCATTAATCATATTCAATAGGAAGTTTTGAGAAAAATCATAAAAATGGAACAACATATGGTAGCTTGTTAAATATTTCCCAGAGTGGTGTTCTTCTGACTGAGAGAGAGAAAAATAGACTCTGTCATAGAGAAAGGAAGATTGATTCTGTCTTTAGCAAGTTCCCTGGGGGATGGTCATGTGATCTGTATATTCGAGGCTCCTAGTTTGTGTGATATACAAGAAACTACGACTTCACACTTATCTTGGGGCTAGGATAGAATTCTTCCCTCATCTACCCATGAATTATTTGTAGTAGGGGGTGTGTTCCTCTAATTTTGACAAGGTAGTGAAGTGGTCATTTGAATTAGGAATAGATACTTGTGTATCACTATCATGGAAAGTAGCTGTTGCAATTTTGAATTCAATGGTTATGGTTAACGTAGCAACTAAGGTACTTATATTTTCCGCTTCCTGTGACAGTAATGATATCACGCCAATGACAGTTACTTATAATTATGACTCTGCTGTTTGTTCATAAACATGAATAGATATACATTTATTCAACAACTGCTGCTTTAAAACAGATTAAGCTTCAAGTTGACAAGAGAACAATTGTATCCTCAATCGTTAATCATGTCAGTTTACACTCATAATAAAGGTATTACCAAAATACCACGATATCAGAAATGATTATTTCAGAATATATTCACACATAAAAACTTATGTAAACCAATTTATATATGATGGCTTTTGGCATTTCGAAATTTTGTTGCAAGAACATTTTCAATATTTTTTTCACAAAAACAAGCAACCATGAAAAATATCACGTACTTTTACTATGAACGTAAAGGGTGTAGAGGGTGTAGTTTGTTTGTTTTAGGGCAAAGTCACTTTGAGCTATCTACTGTGTCCGCCTGGGGTTGGTATTTTTCTAATAACAGAGGCGCTGAAAGTAAAGAGGGATTGAAATCTAGGCTCTCAGAATTTTGTTTAAGCCCAGTTAATATTTTTTAACAATATTCTTATTAATATAGAGTAAATTTGAAAATACAAAATTATTGTTATTGTCTATTTAGCGCACAGCTTCACAATGGGCTGTCTGCTGTCTGTCTACTATGGATTATAACATTGTAACTCCGTAAACTTTCTACTGACTTTCCAAGGGACAGAATAAAATAATCAGTTTATATCAAATTATTTTGATTATACAATTTCTAAATTAACCATATATTTGTTTTTTTGTTGTAACGTTATTAAGCAGATAGTAAACAGTAGGTCTATTCTACAGGGTCGAGAAAATACGTTCCATAGTAAATTAGTAGACCTATTCGTTAATGTCTGGGAAGGCGGCAAAGTGGAACAACAATGCTAAGCTCGATTATTGTCAAGTAAAGTATTTAACTTCATTATCATAAAAAAAATCTATCAAAGTATATTACATTGATTTAAAAATATAAGAAGAAACTAGCTTACTTAGTTAAGCCTTTAGTAAAAAAAATTATATTCTTCTTCATTTCTTATAAATATCATAATTAATTTCAAGTTATTTTGAGAATATAACGGTTAAATTGAATTTGCATAGTTTGTGCAGTTATGTATTAGGTTATTTTTTATTACAATTTACAGCTTTTACAGTAAGTAAGATTTATTTTTAGAACAGGTACAAATCTTAAATACTGTAAAACTGTAACTTGAAAAATAATATACTTAAATAATGAGTAAACTCAAAACGAAACTATTATGTACTAGGTTCGATGACGAGGAACCCACTTTGAGATTAATAATGGCTGGAGACGGCTTAAATGGGTAATGAAGAAA
>NW_013666088.1:221811-226226 GCF_000517525.1 Limulus polyphemus
TTTCTTCATTACCCATTTAAGCCGTCTCCAGCCATTATTATATGTACTAGGTTGTTGATGTTGCATGGGTTTGGGTTTGTTTGTCCTGTTGCTGCAGTGTCTCCATCTCTACTTTATTATATTAAAAGTGCAGTCGTTATTCCCATTATAGGTAATAATAATAATAATAACAAATAATTAAATAACTTAAGAACAAATTACTTAATAAATAACATATAACAAATTACTATCAGGTTGCCTCCCAGTTCGAAATTAGGTACGGTGCCAAGACTCCATATTGGACGTAGAAGAGCCTATGCATTGGCTGTTTCTTAAAACTTGTCTTCGGCGTAATCGAAATCATAGTAATTCCCTCAGACAAAAGATCTATATTTATTGTTTTAACTCATATTAAACTTTCGTGCTCAACATCAGATTAATAGATTAAAGCAACTTTATTTTGGAAATATATTCAGTTTGTTTGTTTTAGGGCAAAGTCACTTTGAGCTATCTACTGTGTCCACCGCGGGAAATAGAATCTGGAATATTACCGTTGTAAGTCCGTAAACTTACCGCTGTCCTACCCGAGAACAACTTGTTCAATAAATAAATAATTAGAGAACTGTGGCCCTGAAAAACAGTTGGTGTCCGTATAAAAAACCGCACTAGCTAGTTATGTGCAGACTATTTTCCTAGAATCTAATAAACATACATTAATCGTCATTTATGGCAATACATTTTTGATGTGTGACATTATGTTGAAATACAATACTTACTTTTATTGATATGAATGTATATCTGTTATCATTCTATACTAAAAAAAAATGAGAAAGAAAATACTTTATATTGAAAAAAATGAAAATTTATTATTGTAGTTTAACTCTAGCATAGTAGTAACATTGTAAGCAATCAAGTATGTCAAATGTAACAATCTTCTGTGAACATCGCATATTCAGCACTGTATAACAGTTATTCATTAATATAGGATAGTTATTTGTTTGTTACGGATACTTGCAATTTAAAGAAGAATATTATTCAAAGGAGAAATCTGAACCAGAATATATCTTTGTATCATTTACGTTGCCAATATGATGTGCTTTATGTTAGAAAAACATAATAAGATTAGAATAAAGGGAAAAGATCCATCTTTTCTTACAACGTTATTTCTAGCTGTTGACGAAGATTGCGATATTCAAATATATAAACGAAATGAAAAATTTATTCAACTGAAATTTTGACAAAATAAAAAAGCAAAAGAGCGTTGTCATTTTAGGTCATGCTACTTTATAACAAATAACATTTAGTTTATCATAGATGTTGGAACATCAGGACACTCCCATCTTCATTACAGCGGAGCTTTGTAATGGTTGCCCCCCTTCCCTTCCCTCAAATTTCATTAAACGAAACTTAAACTGAACGTTTATGTTCTAAAGTAATGAAACACTATAAAAAGATAAATATTTCAAAATTAATTTTTGGCGGATAGAAATATCGAATTGAAAAGGTAAGAAAAAAAAGATATAAAGGTTAAAAATAGAATGTTTGGTAAGTTTGTTATTAAATTGCTTATTTTCACATTACTTTGTGTTTTTACCCTGATTTTCATCATATCTTGAACCCCACTTCATCAAAATAAGACTACATTACAATTTTAATTGTACAAATTATCCTGGAAAGAATACTCACGAACTCTTAATTCGTTCTATTGTGCTTCCACACACACACATATATACATATATATCTTGTTTCCAACGCCTACGTTTATGTAAAGCTAATTTCTGCTATTAGGAAATGCTTGATGTTTTATCAAACGCTGCTTGTCGAAATCACCAATAGATTTAAAGTTCTTTAAAGTCAAAGTCTGAGCTTGCAATCACGTAACTTTCAAATGGGACTTTATATTCAGAATCTACACAATCTACTCCAAACTGAGAAAGTTAAAAAAATGCTGATATTATGTAAGTAAGTTAGATTTTCAATATATATATATATATAATATTCTCAATTACGTACGTGTTCAATCCCTTTGCTATGGCAACCCTAAATCAGTTCATTTGCAAAAGGTTAGTTTGAAAGGTAACAAAATAAGTATAATGGTCTCTGTCTGTGTGTAATCAAAATCGTGTAACTTGACTTCAGAGTAAATTCATCTGTTCAAGCCACAACACACATAGTGATACGACAAACCAGTTATGAAGACCAATGAGTTTTCCAAAGAAGTCAGGGATAAGGTGGTAGAGAAACACAGATCTGCAGAAGGTTACAAGAAAGTTTGAAAGTCACTGATTATCCCTTTGATTACAGTGAAGTTCATCATTAAAAAGTGTAACGTGCTTCATACCATCTAGTCACTACCCAGATCAGGCCGCCCTTCCAAACTAAACAGCCGGGCAAGCAGGAAACTAGTTAGGGATGCCACTGCGAAGCCAACATTGACTTTGAAAGAGTTGCAAAGTTCCATGTCTCAGATGATAGTCAATGTTCATACATCGACAATACCTTGGTATCTACACAAAGCTGCCCTTTCCATGTCTGAGATGGGAGTCAGTGTTCATACATCAACAATACTCTGGTCTTTCCACAAACCTGGCCTGTATGGCTAAGTGGCAAGAAAGAAGTCATTACTGAAAAATAATCATTTTAAATTTCGTATGGAGTTTGTGATAAAGCATGTAAATGATATTGCAGACATGTGTCAGAAGGTTTTGTGGTCAGACGACACAAAAATTAATCTTTCTTTTTGGTCTAAATTCAAAGCGTTACGTCTAGTGCAAGCCCAACACAGCACATCACCCAGTCAACACCATCCCAACTGTCAAGCATGATGGTGACAGCATCATGTTTTGGGGGATGCTTTTCATCAGCAGGGTCTGGGAAGCTTGTGAGGATTGAGGGGAAGATGGATGGTGCAAAGTGCAGGTGAATCCTAGAGGAAAACCTTCTTAAGTTAGCCAAGAATCTAAAACTTGGTCGAACATTCACATTTCAGCAGGACAATGACCCGAAGCATAAGGTCAAAGTCATATTGGACTGGTTTCTAAAGACGAAAGTGAATCCCCTGTAATGGCCCAGTCATAGTCCTAAATTGAATCCAGTAGAAAATTTATGGCGAGACTTGAACATTGCTGTCCATCAACGATCCCAAATGAACTTGTCAGAATTTGAGCAATTTTGCTAGGAAGAATGGGTAAAAGTTACACCATCCCATTATGCAAAGCTGGTAGAGATCTATCCAAAAATATTGCTGCGAAAGGTGCTTCCGCCAAGTACTGACTTAGGGGCTGAATACTTATGTAATCAGCAAATTTTAATTTATATATATTTTCATTGCAGGTTTTGCTGACATTCAATCTCCCTCATACATAACAATGTTAAGTTTGATCATTAGAGTTTTGAATAAAAACAAGTTCATTAAAAAATTGTTTACATTATTTATATTTCATCAAAATGTGACATTATTGGTAGGGGTGTGAACACTTTTTCAAGATACCGTACTTTACTTGGGATCGATATAAACAATAGCTTATTCTCTGTCATATTAATCAAAATCGAGATTTTATAGTCCTATATAAAATATTTAATGACTACTCGAGAAAAGATGTTTCAATAATATCAATCTGAGGAAAATTGAAAGCACATATATTCTCATTATTTAACAGACCATCTTGAAGAAGATGTCAGCGTGACCTTTTACAATCTAACAAGGCAGAAATATGTCACTTCACCCTAGGATGCTTGAATTGATTGAATGAGAATCTTGCTAGGAAGCGAGAAGAGGACCTAATCGGTCTTTCAAAAATAACACAAGAACCATTGCATTATCACGTTTTCGAACTAAGAAAATGGCCTTGTTAAACAGCATCCGCTTGCAGTTGGTAAGATTTGGAGAACTTACAGACAAGGAAGACACTGAATGACCCGCTATTTTCAGATGAAAAGTCTACAACCAAATATGCTTCACAACACATAGCTATCAGATACTGTATGAATTGTAGTTATTATACTGACAAAATAATATTATGATTCAAAACGTTTATTTAACATCGCTAAAAACAGAAAGAAAACAAAATAAAAATTTCTTATATATATACTCAGAATATCAGGCTCATGCAAAATATACTAGTGGTTCGACGGTAAGCGTGGGTCTTACAGTTGTAGAAATCTATATTCGATTCCCGCCACGAACACAGCCTGACTAGCCTCTTGTGCAGCTTTGCACTAAAAAACAAACAATATGCCGACGCGTATACTGCCATAAAATGAAACTTTATAATTTTTCGTCCTTCGGTAAGTTTGTTGTAAGTCCGCAGACATTCCGCTGTGCCACTGGGGAGCCGCTCGTCGTGAACCCTCGATAGGACATCAAAGAAGTTCCAGACTGTAAAGAAGACTTTATATTTCTTGTAAGTTTGTGAAACTTTTGTTATAAATCATTG
>NW_013666088.1:226435-229944 GCF_000517525.1 Limulus polyphemus
GTAAATTGTATTGTTGTGTGTATATTAAAACGTATTTGTGTTAAAAAAGAAAACTGTGTATCAATCTTGTTGGAAAATATCATAAATTGGATATATATCGGCATATATTTAAATAATAAATCCAAAGTACAATTTAACTACTAAATTTAAAGTATCAGTTCGTTCGGTTTCAGACCATTTGAAATTCTAATACGTAACATAATACTATTATAAATTATAAAAAAAACAACTGATATATTGGATAAGAATGAGAAGCTGTACTATCTAAATTTGACATTTTTTAACTCTGAGCTCAGTCCGTGGTTATCAGCCTTTTTCCAACTGAGGACCAACTAGTTTCTTACGATATTAACTTTTCAAATTACATTGTAAAACAATATACTTCTGTAGCTATATTTTAAAACACACATTTTTTTTCAAACATCTTGCACACTGACTAAAATTTCCCTGTGGACCTGCAATTGGAAATCACTGGACTAAATATTTAATAGCATATCAAGTGAGCTTGAGTACCATTGACTTTAATCTGCTGAATGGCGATGATGTGCTTCATATTGATAAGCAAATATATGTTTTCTGTATCTTCTGTGGCAGATCGAGACTGTTAAACTAAATAGGAATACAACTGATGAAGTGAAGAATCAAAAAAGAACGCACGCTCATGAGCGATTGTTACTTCATTCAAATAATAATTGGAAAACTGGAATTCACAACATTGAAATAATATTTTATAAAATTAAATATTTGATTCATAACTTTGTTATGTTATCCTATGTATGAAAATAGGAGAGTAAAGTTTCGCCGCCAATACCCCTAGTTTTGTTAGGAAATTATTCCCCTTTGCTGTTAATCACACTGTAATCTATCTTACTTACACTTCCCACTTGTAATTGGTGCGTATGGGAAGCAATAGAATACCATTTTTCTTAAAGCTAGTTTTAAATATATTTAAAAAACGGGATTAGCCTTTTTTGTGTCTTTTAGGCGGCGTGTTTCCTCTAGAGCGATTCATTTGCAACCAGACTGATATATTGTATCAATGATGTAAAATGATGTATGGTCCTTCTACATTGAATTTTATTAATGCATCCAGTCACGTATTGATCACAACTGCATGATAAAGACATAAAGATCACGGCTCTCGTAAACTAGTGGATAAAGTCCAATCCAGCTAAACCAGGTTTACGCCTTGATTTTACCTTCAATATGCATCCTTCATGATTAGAATGACACATTGATATCTAAATCGTTTTCTAGGTTGCTTTTCAACCTTCGACCTGAAGAATATAATGTATTGTAGGATTTTTCACTCCATATAACGATTTTACTTTGCTCTTCAACTCAATTTTCGTCGGTCAAGGCGCCAGAAGAAATGTCACCATGCCTTAGCGGCTGTGCTGAACAGCTTTTCGGCTGCCTCCTTTTTCATCAAATCCAGCAGCATGGTTCTGGTTGATGCTTTTAATGCCAGATGTGCACTTTTATTTAACAACGATGTACATAGCTTGCGTGAACCGAGAAATGATTAATGGTTAATTTTGACGGCAAAACCCACATATTCATTAACATTTAACATGTGTAGTGTTTCTCAATACATTAGCCACAATGTAACTTTGTATTCTCATGCAAAGTTAGTGGGGAGACTAACCTATTACTGATTAGATGCGTGCCTTTTCCATACGTTTGGTAATAGTGCATGTTATTCGTATACGTTTTACCTGTTTCGTTAAATTCGATTTATCTCTAGTTCAATATTATTTTGACTCCATCAACACAAAACATCCAGCCACACGTCCAATTCAACATGCCAATTCCTTCGCAAGATTCAACTACAAACGAGAATTCATGATATACAATTTTCAAATAACTTCTATAAACTCATATATCTTTGGAATGCCCAAACAGACTCTCGAAGTTATCTTTCACACAGAGCTCCATCAGTGATGAAAGAAGAGGTTGTGAGTCATAGATACTCATCTTTGTATCGTGAACACGAATTTGTACCTAACTTCAGTCTTGTATAATAAAAACTGCTGTGCTGTATCTATCTTCATTAGGGCAACTTACTATGTTAAATATTTTTTTTACAGAAGACAATGGTAATACGTATTTCTTGGTTGAGGTAGCCTTCTGCGTTGCTTTATTTCTCGAATAGGAAGATATTCAGTGTTATATTTTTTCTTAGTAGGAAAATGTATTGGGTTATAGGTATCTTGGTGGTGAGTTTATGGACTTACAACGCTAAATTCCGGGGTATGATGCCCGCGGTGGACACAGCAAATTGCCAAATGGAGTTTTACTCTGAAACAAACAACTATAGTGTGTTACATTTTTTCTATTTTCTTACGATTATCAAGGTAGGATTCTATTGTACTTTATAATTAGTGGTTAATAAAAACGACTATATTATATGAATCCTGAATAATAAGGATCTTATTATGAACCACGGGAAAAAACATTTTAATAAGCAGACTTGTTCTTGAAACAACATTCAAGACCTTCTATTTAAATGGCTGCTCAAATATTGATAATAGCAAAAAAGTTGATTTCCCGATTGTTAGACAAAATTCATCCATTTATTCTACGTATTATTATTTTTATTCATATTATTATTGTTTCACAAGCCTACAGAAAAAACGGCCATGAATATTTTATTCAAACCTGGAGATGCCTACTAAAACAAAACCTTGCATTGGTCATAGAACTAATTTTAGGTCGATTCTTGTGAGAGAATAAGAGATTTTATCCGTTTTTTCATCCCTACTGGTCAAGTTTCTCTTTGAAGCCATTCAAGCATCGCAGAAATGTGGAAGCCATTTAAGCACCATTACACCAGTCAGAAATTATCCATTTTATACTAGTCGGAAATGCTTGGTTTTATTAAAGTAAACAATGTATATATTTATAACAGTGTCTCCAGCCTTATTATTATTATTGATTATAGTTTTACAAACCACTATAGAAAAAAAACGGCTAACAATATTTTACTGAAACCTGGACAATAGTAATAAATGCAGTATTTAGTATGTCATAAGGTAGTTTTAATATTGATTCAAGCACCTTCGTTTTTTCGCCCTGAAGAATTTCTCTAAGTCCTTTACTTTCCGCCATTAAAAAAATGCAGTGTTTTACTAATGTACATTAGTTGGAAAATAATTTGTGCAGGTTATAGCGCATTAATTGGAAATTGTCACGTTGAGGATTCATTATTTCTCGATTTCGATGTTCTTTATTGTTTCTAGAGTTCGCTGTTGTACTTTGTTTCTACGTGGTTTTCTGCGACTATTTCAGTGAGTTTTCTAACAGCAGACGATTACCATAGTAGATTTCTCTACTCTTGAGACAGGTGATTTATTCTACTGATTTTCAAACTTCGCTTGTTTAACGCGTGATTACAAGAAACCTCAGACACAAACCCACCTGGCTCAGTAAATAATGATCGGGTGGAGAGAAAAAAAGCCAATGCAGCAGAAAACTGTTGAAAAACATGTACTATTCAACTAAATACC
>NW_013666088.1:230721-232028 GCF_000517525.1 Limulus polyphemus
ATTTACGGTATTTTCTTGTTTTGATGTTTTGAGCTCTTTTGTGTTTAGAACAATATATACTAATTTTTAAAGTATCAAACTGAATTTTTGTTCAATAAAAATCTTTCAAATGCGACTATAGTTTTTTTTCCCCAAAACTTTGTCTTCAAAATAAGGGTGCGTCTTATATTCCGAAAAATACGGTACATGTGCATGTATGTAGCTTAAACTTTATTCTCCATTAATGGACATAAAAAAGCTTAAGAAACAAGATAATTAAAAATTGTTCATTTAAAAGGGGGAATAGGGATCATAAAAAAGTACAGTAACAAGTTGAATCAAAATGCAATTATATCTTCAAGCCTACAACTAGGGACTCTAAAAAGTAAATAAACTAGCCTGAAAATTGTGTCTACATTATTTTATCAAGCTACAAATCCCTATTTTTGTTATATTTTATTCCTACAGGGTACTTAAATTACGTTCTTACATATTTTTTTATTAGAAATTTTACTGGTTAGTAAAAACTACTGTTCTATTTTTTATTAGCGATATTTGTGTACCTTACTCTTATTGCTTAATAATAAACACTGTTTTACATTTTTGAGATTGTAATTTATTCTTACTGATTAACAAAAGTTTTCTAGTTAAGGATCCCTTTGTATCTTATTCAATTCTTTATGAACAATGACTGTCTTTCAACTCTTGTGAAGCTTACTTATTTGTCGGTAATTTTGCATAGAAAAAGTTGCCCTCCAGTAAAACATAAATGATTATGTCTAGTCATCAAAGAGTTTGACACACTGATCAGAACAATAATACATATTGAATATTACTATAACAATATATATTTATAATGTTAAAAGTGATTATTGACCGTATAATTTAAATAATATCATACAAGGATTAAATACAATGTTAGAATTAGTAGATTAACTATGTTCTCACTCGTAATTTCTAACTGATGCATTTCTAGGATAGCAAAAATAATACAAATAAGTGAGATTATCTTGTTTTAAGTAAATAAACAAATGTATTCAGAGGAAATACAAATTTGTAATTAATGCACATGGATTTTGTCCTATTTTTTTACTTATTTGAAATTCACACTATTTGTTATGAATAACACTTTTAGCTAAAATGCATATAGTTACATTCACGTGTTTGTAAAACATGCACCCTGACTTTAGGTTATAATTATGCTAGTTTATATGTTTTGTATTTATTCCATTCTGACTACCTGTTTGGGACACAGGTAGTCAGAATGGAATAAATACAAAACATCAAAACTAGCATAATTATAACCTAAAGTCAGGGTGCATGTTTTA
>NW_013666088.1:232038-240648 GCF_000517525.1 Limulus polyphemus
TAAAACATGCACCCTGACTTTAGGTTATAATTATGCTAGTTTTGATGTTTTGTATTTATTCCATTCTGACTACCTGTGTCCCAAACAGGTAGTCAGAATGGAATAAATACAAAACATCAAAACTAGCATAATTATAACCTAAAGTCAGGGTGCATGTTTTAAATACACACAACTAAACTGTTGCTTGTAGAACAGTTAAGATAACTATATATATAAAATATCCAATGTTATTGTTAAATCGGAAACAGTCACTGTTCTGACTAAAATGAACATTAGTGGAGAAGGTAGAGCATTATTAATTAATCTCCACAGGGTTCTATAAATTTCCTTTACAGGTTCAAGAAGTCACAGTGCTCTACCCAATTGTGAGGGTTGACAGCTATGGTTTTCCATTGCCCTCTGTTCCTCGCTACCTGCACCAACTTTTCTAATTCACGTTTTTCATCTCCAATCCATTTTCTAATGTAGTCGAGCCAAATAAGTCTCTACCTGCCTTTCTCTCTTCTTCCTTCCATTTTATCTATCAAAATCACTGCCAACCTTTCCTCGGATCTAATTATATATGCCTAAAGCAGTACATGTACCATTTCGTACATATCTTCAACTGTTGTATATTTATCTTCGCACGTTTCAATACTTCATTATTGCATTTTTCTGTGCTTGATCATCATCATTCCTCTACAACACCACATTTCAAATGTTTCTAACTCTCATTTTGTTTCAGTAGACAGGATCCACGATTCCACCCCATAGAAGAGGACTGGCCATGCATAACATTTTAGCAGCTAATGCCATTGTCCGTCGCTAAAAACAAACGCATTATATTAGCTATATTAGCACTATATTAGAAATCAAAGACAGTTTATTGCGTTACTAAAGATCTAACGCTTTTTATTGAGAATTAGGCATTATAAAGCGAAAAGTCCTGACTAGATATAAACGTACTTTGTTTTAGTTTTTAATATATTATATATATATATTTATCAGTTGATCGAAACACGCGACTATACGACGCCAGTGTTTCGTAGATATTATCTGAATTCGCTCTTATAACTGTCACATCGAAAAGTACATCTGTGGTCAATAGAATGATAATGCTTTCAGTCGTCTGTGAAACCAAAATCTTCCATGTGCTCCACTGGAGCCTATTTAAAATCATATCCTTTTAAATTTTAAGTTTACAAAGCAGATAGTCAAACAAAAAAGAAATAATTACAGCTGTCCATTTCTCACAATAAATATTCGATGAGTATTGATTTTATTTTGTTTCTTAATGATCTTAATCACCTGCTGCTGAAAACTTCTCGTGACATGCGACAATATATATGTATAACAAAAAGTTTGTTTGTCTGTTTGTTTTTAATTATGCACAAATCTATACAAGGGCTATCTGTGCTCTGCCCACCACGGGTATCGAAACTCGGTTTTTATCGTTGTAAGTCCACAGACATACCGCTGTGCCACTGGGGGGAATAACAAAAAGAATATGTTTCATTCATTTTATCTGGTAATTATTAGCTCATATTATGTAATGACGATAAACGGGTTACATATATTAGTTTTTGAGGTTTTAAGATAGATTTTTCGGTTACAAATTGCTAATGATTTTTGAACTCAGAAATAAATAGTTTTACAAGTTATTTCCTTTTTTCCAGAGCAATGACAAAAATTAACATAATACATGATAGGGTTAATTTTGGAAACAACAACAACATACGTGTAGACAAATTTATCGACAGTCTAGTGGCATATTATCTTATTTGTATAATTTCGTTTCGTGAATTAACAGAAAAGGAACCTCTCCATTCTCATCAATAAATATTAGTAGATTTCTCCTCTTACAAAATATGTCAAAACATTATCAAGTTCAAAATTCATTGGTATTTATAATGAAACGTTTCGTATATATATCATCCCGCCCCACCCTCATCACAAAGCATTTCTATCTGCCGCCAGGTACGAGTGGGTGTCCACGAGTTCACTCCTAACGCATATGCTGATAACCACCACATATAAATATACATGAATTAAATAACTCCGCCCTTTTTTGATGAATTAGAAAACTGTATTTTTTTTTTCACATCGAGGAATACATGTTATGAAGACACGTTTATATTTTTATGTGTACCTCATAGTAAATTCTCAACTTAAGGCTGCAATATGAATGAAACATGTAGATAAGTTAATGAGTACTAGTAGCATTAAAGGGGAAATGCTGATTAAGCAAAAACGTTACAGGATTTATTCGACTATATCAGACACGTTTATTAAAGAGGACGGAGTAGCATGTTATTTGTTGAATTAGAAACAATGGCAGTTATACAACTTAAGAATTCTAATTAATATCAACTTCTTATTAAAACAAGCTACCTACATAGATCAGAACTATAACTCAGCCCAATGATTAATGTAACTAATATAATACACTGATACTAAAGCTATCTGCTGCCATCCCTAACTATGAAATTCTGACCGAAATCCAGAGCTCTATCGCAGAGCCAACATAAGGCTGTTATGTACAGTGAATTTTACAAGGGATAGAATTTATTTGATTCAAAGTTAGAACGATTTAAGACTAACTTGTATGCAGTATAATATTCATATCTGTGTTCAGTACAGTATTCACATATTTGGACTACAATTTTCAGTATGTTTTGTTCTAATATAAATTTCTTATCGAAGCTGCTGATTCAGATGTGATTATTTCTTACTTAAAAATTGCAAGAAGTAAAGAATTTCACAAATTATCAACATTATTTTATCTCAATATTCTTTTTGTTAATCTAGAACATTAAAAGGTATCCATACTGTTTCAGCGATGTACAAACTGTTATAATTCTTCCAAAGCTCATTTTATTTTAATGAACTTGATATGGACATAAAATGTATGTTTTAAGATACTCTAAGTCCACATAGAGTATTTGAATATTCACTGCCTTTTCCCGATCTGAAATTACGTATTCCTGTCAACAAAAGTTATTTGCAATGTAACAATGGTGAAGAAAACAGCCACAGTATTCACATCGTCGATGCTCTATTAGATCTGAAGTTCAAATAGACTTTTGTGCGTAAGTTTTGATCAGTCATTTTCCGAGTTTGGAAGTTGTTTCATGTACTGAGTTGAAATAATCACGTGAGAAGCCCGTGTCTTTGTTTTGAAACTGAAAACAAGAAGGGCCTTAGTTTTGAAGTAATTATACTTTGACAGTTAGTGCATTGTTTGGCTAGTAATTAGAGCAAGAAATGTAAGAACTGGCTATGATAAAGTTTGCGAGTTTGACTGGTGTGTAAATAATTGCAGACAAATAATAATAATAAAAAGCTTGAGGTTTCAGAAACAAAATATGCTATTAGAGTTCAAGATGTGGGTGATTGAAAAAAATCTCTTTGTAAAAGATCATTATCGTCTGAATTTGACATTTTAGGCCATACCAGATTTAGTCTGAGAAAGATTATTCGGGGAAAAACTACTAAAGTTTGGCATAGTTTAAATAGACATTTCAGTTTATAAGAGGTTTTCGTTTCGTAATTACACAAAGGGCTATCTGCTCATAGCTGTCGCTAATTTTGAGTTGACAGACAAGAGGAAAGACAGCTAGTCAACAACATCCACTGCAAATGCTTGACTACCTTCAGACTACCAGTCAGATTCTGACTGTCCCTCTTATAGCGCATCTAAAGCTTCAAAGTGCGGAACACATTTTTAGGGAAAGGGCGACAAACCAGAAACTTTTAGAGCAAACTAACCACCAGGCCACGCCTCGGTCGTATAAGACTAAGTTAAATTTTTGTTGTTTTAATCACTCACAAAAGACGAGCATGTGTATACTTCTGTAAAAAATATCACCCGCGTTGCCATTTTTCATGCCCCCCCCCCGGTGGCTTAGCGTTAAGTCTGAGAGCTTATAACGCTAAAAACCGGTTTCCGATACCCGCGTGTGTTAAGGTACTGATAACCCAATGTATAGCTTTGCGCTTACCAACAAACACATTCCTTCAGTATGCCAAAAATAGGCAAGATCCACGATAAATATCTACAACATTCAAGACCAAAAGATTTATAGACAGATACGGATTTTAGTCCAAAACCCGAAATATTCTTTTTATAATAACAGGTCATTCAAAATACAAAGATATGCGCAGTAGTTGATATTAAACTAAAGTAACTTTTCTATCTACTATAAGTTAATTTGATTTTAAATTTTCAGTTACATGTTAGTTAGTTTTCAAGAAGTTTGTTTGTAATTAAGCAAAAAGCTACACATGGGGTATCTGTGCTTTTCTCACAACAAGTAACGAAACCCGGATTCTAGCGTTGTAAGTCCGCAGGCATACCGTTGTGCCACTGGGGGACTTTTCAAGAAGTATTTAATTAAATAGTTATATATAAATCCATTTTACTAGCAAAATATAAAAGTTAAATAGATCGATAACAATGACCTTGTTATCTTACTAAAGACATTATGTACTACGAGATTTTAATATAGACGTGCTCGAGGTTATAGAAAGTATGTTCTGTGGAGCTGCATTAGCCTTCAGTGTGGTTTTTGTATTTTTCCAGTCAGCTAAGTAATTTACAAGATGAAGAAAAAAATGAAGTCTTCATAACGGTCCGATACCGCAGTTTTCATTGTAAGAGGTCTTAGATTAACTTTCTATAGGTGAAGGTCGGCTTCCAAGACCATATTTAAGCAGCCTACGTGCAAAAAAAAAAAAGTCTGTTGAAGCTACACTTCAGGGGTATGGGTCACAGAAAAATTTTGTGATCCTAGCTTCTTCAATTATTTTTCTCATGAAAACAGTCGTTGATTGTTGAGGTGTGGCTTTGATGGCTTGTGTAATCTGGCCTGCGAGCTTTCATCAGTTCCATCCCTTGTATATTATGCTTCTAACGACATCACATTCGTTGTAATATTTTTGGCAGGTTCTGTTTCATGACCATAATTTGATGATTTTGAAATGTTTGTGAAATGAACCTTATAAGACCGTGGGACAGTCTTATATCTTTCAAAAATAAAAAATATGAGATTAAATTTCATGATTCATCACATTCGTTGGCCTCAAAATACCATCACACTACTATTTTCATATATCTCACTATTGCTCTAAGCATCTATGTATTTTACATCTCACATTCTAGTATGTATAGACTTCAAAATTAATCAAAGCATAGCCACTCGAAGTCTTGGCTTTGTTTTAAATTTTACCCAATGCATAAAATCTGGAAAAACAACGTGTTCACCCAGTATTCCGTATGCTCGAAGAAACTTACAATGCAAAGTTGAGCTTAATTTTACTACTATGAGAAAGTGCTTCTTGTTCTAGCTTTCTGAAGTTATTTGTAATGTTAGAATATAAGAAACTGTATAGTAAGTAAACTGTATTCATTATTTTCTTAAATGGAAGTTTTTTCGCCCTTTTTAGTATCATCGTGTTACTTTCCTGCTTATTCAACCTGCATTCCTAAATAGACTTGCCTTCGCAGGATTTTTCTGAAAATCACCTTCGACAAATATTAAAGTACATTAGCTGTTGTTGGGATGTTTCTATTTTTTTTATTGTCTTGTTTTTGCTTGGATTGCATGATCATTTAAACTACTGCCACGCTAGTTTAAATAATAGATATAAGTCCATGAATACCCATTACAGAATTAGTATATTAAGTATAAATGAGATTTTACTACATGCTTATGTATTATGTATTGCTTATCAAATGACAGCAAACTTAATAAATTTTGCAAAATTACATGCTACGCCCTATATTAACGAAAAATCGGTTAAATACAACAACTCCTCGGATTTTATGCTTGAATAAAAGCGAAACGCCTGGGCTTTATATTAAGTCATAATTAAGTAACACGTAATACGGCTTATAATTTATAATACGAGCCAATATTTTATCTCAGTAAATCTGGATTTTGGGCGTAGATTCAAAATGGGCGATGATGCTTATGTTCTTTTTGACTAATTTTAAATTCTTGTTAGGATCTCCTAGTTGAATCCAAGTTGACCGACTAACTTGGAATAGTCAGTTATAACTATGACCACAAATGTCTGATTAAAGACCAATGTTTTTATGCATTCTTTTTATAACGTTAAATCATTGTTTTCAATTATAATATTTTATTCGACTATCGTATTTTATCGCTAGCTATTCTAAGACTGGTCTGAAAACAGACATTCCATAAGCCTCTGATTTCGAACTGCAACGTCAGGTGAGTAAGCTTGTAAACAACCTTCGAAACTTTCATTAACGTACGTTTCGTAAACGTTGTTGTTGTTGTTGCCTCGGGTAATTTCACTGATACATCGAGAAATTGGATCGGTTTGATTTCAACATAGAATATTTCCAGCTAAGAGATAAAAGTCTATATTTTTGCTCATGACTGGAGGTCATTGTATATTACTGCTGCACAAAAAAATAACATCTTTCAGGAAGATTGAGTTTGGTAACATGGAAGAAGTCTGCACACATTGATCCCGTAAATCTTTAGTGTTGATTTATTTATAGTTGAGGAATTCTCTTGGTATTAATCTGTAAAAGGTCACTGTTGTTTGTTATGGATTTCGCGCAAAGCTACACGAGGGCTATCTGCGCTAGCCGTCCCTAATTTAACAGTGAAAAACTAGAGGGACGGCAGCTATCACCACCCACCGCCAACTCTTGGGCTACTCTTTTACCAACGAATACTAGGATTGACCGTCACGTTATAATACCCCCCCCCCCCGGATGAAAGGGCGAACATTTTTGGTGTGACGGGGTTTCGAACCTGCGACCCGCAGATTGCGAGTCGAGCGCCCTAACCACTTGGCCATGCCGGGCCAAAAGGTCACTGAGGTGAGTGAAATTCCTTGAGAACATACTAGAAATATCCAGTGTCTTCTTGGGCCAAATCTGATATTTTGAGAGATATTACTTTGTTGCCCATAAAACGTGGCCCCTGTGTTACAACATTCTTTAGGAATTTTTTAATCCGTCTCGTAGAATTATGCTGCCCCCAGTGACACAGCGGTATGTCTGCGGACTTACAATGCTAGAAACTGGATTTCGATACCCGTGGAGAGCATAACATAGATAGCCCATTGTGTAGCTTTGTGCTTAACTACAATCAACAGAATTATGTTAGTTTCTCCCTGGTTGCACCTTTGTAATGTCAACGAACAATAATTCATTGCATCGGTAAAACAAAGGAAAATGTGCCCTTCCCATCATAAATCGAATATTTCGTTCATAATCACCACAACAGCTTTGGTCTATCACCCTACCGTGAAATGAGGTTGAAGTCTTACAAACACGGCCTTTCTGTTTCGTTAGCTTTGAAATGTCACGTTTTTTGTTGTTGTTTTTGCGGAAATTACAAAATCTTTATGTATGCGCATATAGCTTCGATTTATATTTAATTTTTCAAGAGTCAAGATATAATGAAAAATTACTTATGTGCCAGCTGTGCTCGTATTTTTTCTATCTTAATGTAACTCGAAACGTATATCATTAATAGTGATGATATAAAATAACAACAGAAATGTTATGAATTTTATGAATCAAATTTTCTATATAATAATTTTACATAACAATTCATTCAACAGTTTTGTAATACATCGAAACACTATGAAGTAATTAGCAAACTACTAACCACCCCAGCCCCCCAGTGGCATGGCGGTATGTCTGCGGACTTACAACGATAGAAATCGGCTTTCGATACCCGTGGCGGGCAGAACACAGATAGTCCATTGTATAGCTTTGTGCTTAATTACAAAACAAACAAACTAACCACCATTATGATCCCGTAAACTGTTTGATATTTGAATAATCTCGTGTGAAATAAATGTTTCATTTTATGTTCATAATATTGATATATTTATTGATATATAAATTATTTTTTAAAGAATAAAAGTTATCATTTGATTTTTATCTCAGTTAAATGCAAGGTCTAAAATTCCAGAAGATTATAAACAAACATATTCATTATTTAGTACCAAAGATATATAATGTTTTACCCTGAACTGAAATATTTCATGGCATAGCATTAAAACTGCAGTAGAATGAGCAGGTAAAAATATAACAACAGCGTCCATACGATCCAAACTTATTTCTGACTTATTCATTATTGATTTTTTTACTGCATTCATGTCACTAACTGAAAATTCTAAACTATTGCACTTCATTTACTTAACTTTTACAGTTTTAATTGTTATAGCACTGATTTTATTCTAGCGAGTAGAATTTTCTGGAAGTAAACGAATAAAATTCTCAAGACTCCAACTGATGATCAAATAATTAATACATCTATTAGTTTACGTAGCGGTGATAAATAGAAAGTAATTTCCCATCTACACAAAGAATTGTGTGAAATGATATCGTCTATAAGCTGTATAAGTTACAAAGATTCAAATTATTCAAAGAAGTTAATCAAATTTACATAAATCTGTACTGATAGGTTTTTGCACTCTGTAAACCAAACTTTCCATCAATAAATAAATATTGGTATAAACCTCAGGAGTTAAATAGTATGTTCATTTATGGCTATATATATATATATATATATATATATATACATACAAATAAATAAATAAAATACTATTTAGTTAGTTTAATTAGTATAGTATATA
>NW_013666088.1:240774-254095 GCF_000517525.1 Limulus polyphemus
GTTAAAGTTAAGTTAGTTATTATTATTAGTAGTATATATATATATATATATATATATATATACAATCAAATAAGAAATAAAAATCATTTTGAGTTTTAAATGTATGTATATCATACAATAACTTGTTTTATTCTTTTTTCAAATTGCACAGTTATTTAAAAGTACTTTCTCTTTACAAAACCGGTTTCGTAGTTTTCATTACTCTTCAGTTCTTCTTATTTTTTGTTTCCCATAAGCTCAGCATTAAGTCTTACGATGATAAAAATTAGGCTTCGACACCCGTAATGGGCAGAGTACAGATAGCCCATTGTGGAGCTTTGCGTTTAACAATCAAATCCAGTCCTTCTTATTTCCACCTTAGAAGCAATAAATTTAAATATAAAACCTTGACTTAATCTTTTTTTTTTAATTTAAAATATATAAACTCATAATTTTAATATTCTTGTAATTATATCAATGAATGGATCAAACACAAGTAACTAATACGGATTTGAAAAGAGCGAAGTATCTAAACTTTATTGTTCAATCCTTGAGGCATACAGACGTTTGGCACGTGAAGCACTGATTCCGCTAAATCTATAAAAATTAAGAACGTTTCTAAACTCATATGATGCGACACTACTTATTAGATTTTGCTGAGACCTTACCCTTTGACCACAAAACTCATTTTACTGTAATTTTAGCGAATTTCGTGGAAATCAATATAAAATATTTGGTACACATATTCTTTACAAATACATACATGCAAACATTGATTAAGATTCATATACTCTACAGTTTAGTTTCATAAAGGTAAGCCGCAATAAAACCTTATACATTAAATCAATGAGAACTGTTTATTTAATACGCACTTTTGTGTATGTGAACGATCAGTGTCACCTAGAATTGACGCATAGTATTTAATGAAAAATACATACATTTATGTTTGATCATAAGACTTAGCTGTTAAAAAACGCAAAGAACTGTGAAATTGAAAAATCAGTAAGATAGTTTTATTTTCTGGAGTGCTACGAACTTCGTTGTTGCGCTCTTTTAATTTCATATGGCAAATGTACTTGACCATATGTAATTCTTTTTCGAGACGTAGACACATTTTATTAGTAATTGTACGTAATTTATGTGTTTCCAGAGAATTTAATGGATAGGGGCAATCACAATAATTCAAATTCAGTGTTAGCATATTCTACAAGTAATTAAGAATAAAATATATATTGAGTAAAGTAGTAAAATAGATTAACATAAAATGGTTTTTTTTCTTTCTATTACTTTAACCATATAGCCTGCTTCGTAAATGTGCCTGCATTTATTAAAACTAGAGTAATAAGTGAGTCTTCTATGACCTTAATGAGATGCAAGAGCTCGATTTTAGCGTGCTCTCTATGTAAAAGAAGAAGTGGTAGATTGAAGTATGTTATTACTGATATATGTATATATATTCCAAATATATTTGACTTTGTTTTATGCTCTTACTTACTTCTTGAAAGTCAATATTTTATTTAAGTACAAAAACAGTGGCACAACAGTATGTCTGCGGACTTACACCGCTAGAAACCGAATTTAGATACCCGTGGTAGGCAGAGCACAGATAGCCCTTTGTGTAGCTTTGTGCTTAACTACAAACAATTAATGGTACCAGACGATAAGCCCAGTCTCATATTTTCTATTGAAAAATTCATAGCTTGCACTTTGCGAATGTCATATTTGTTCCTGATTGGCTTGGGGTCTGGTTTCGAAGCCCATGTTGAGTAAGCTTTCCTGACGTCGTGGGAAACATTGAAGGCTCTTCATAATACTCTAACTCTGAATTGTTTAATGACATCTGCTTATGAATTTATTTTTGTTGAGAAATAATTGAATTTCCTCCAGCCATAGGTCTACCCACGGTGAATCACAAGTTGTTTGGTATTTGTAGTAAGCCAAATACCTACGTGATAAACATGTCATTCGTGACGAAACGCCACTGCAATAACATATATATATGTCATTCAAATAAAATGCAATAAACCCTCTGTGCTGCTAATATTTACAGAGTTTACCCAGTTCCATGTAAAGACTAAAACGCAAGTAATACGATGAAACAATACATGTTATTAGTGCCGGTTTGAAAAACACAAAAATGAGATGAAGAGAACAATGTGTCTAATATATCAATTCAGCTTATATTTCTGAAATATCAAGGTTAAAGTTTGAATGAAAATAGCAAATACATTCAAACAACTGCTTAATGAATAAAGCTAATTAAGACAACTTGAACAATGAAATTGCCAGTTCTTTGTGCTCATACACTAAAGATTCCACAGTGTGCACTTTAAGTCATGGTCAACCAGATTTTACCCTATTTATGAGTAACTAATTCTACTTCCTAGTATGTGTATACTGTACCTGTAATAATTTTTAAACTGATTTGTAAAGTGATGACTATGTACTTCTAGCTTTTGTTACTTTAGCTTTTATTCTGAAACGCGTCCTGAGCTTCTTGGTGATTTCTTAAGAATATGAAATCTATTACTATCCTTAATGTCCCGAATATCCTATATAAACCAACATTTCAAACGGGCAATTTAAAATATTTCGCTAATATAAAAAAAACACACAATGTAATGACTAAAATATCCAAAACTAAAAAATTGGCGCACTTTCTTTTTTCTTTTCTTAATAAAACAGTTTCTAACAACTCAATATACTTGAAGTTTACCCTCAAGCGGGTTAGAACATCCCTCAGTCTAAGCTTTCACTTCTTTAGAAAAGGACCAGAGAATACAACAAATTATCAAATGAGAGCATGTCATCCATATAAACAAGTGCGTATTCAGCAAAACATAAAACTTTTTTTTTGGCATGAAACGTTAGCGGAGATTGTACTTAGTTTAGAAACTTTCGGTTCTTTAAATTAATTAATTTGTTTATCTTTAAAGAGTTTCTTATCATTATAATACAACCAAAACCATACAAGACAAGAATAAAGTTAAAATCTGATCTTTATTTCGGATGTAAATCGTGAAATACATAAAACATCACATATTAAGAAGGATTTAAAATTAATTAGCTTGATAATTAAATCCTTCATCTATTGGATCCCATTTCTGTATCTGCGCTATTTTAAATGACTATTCTAGTTCAAAAATGTTTTGTGTTATAGATGAGCTTCTGGTCTTGAATATAGGAAAAAGACAGAGCAAGGCCTAGTGGTTCGTATGCCCGGTTTATGAATCAGAGGATTCATGGTTTGCAACCCATTGCCGCAAAACCGCTCTTTGCATTTTGGACCCGTTTGTACGTTATAAGAGTGATGATAAAATCCCATTACTCAGCAGCGAAGGAACACCAGAGTGTGCAAGTATTTGGGGTTTTGTTTTGACTTTAGAGATTTTTTTTACTTTTTTTGCCTTTTACTTTTCATAGCTTAGATTATTTTGCTACACTTTTAGTTAGTTATTATATAATGAACTGGACAAATAGGGCGTGTGCTCGGGGTCTTACGAAATCCACTTACATTAGATAAAGAAATGTTCAAGCTAGTATTTAGCTACATGAAACAGTCCTCGTGCTTACGGCATTCCCATGAGACGATAACCTTTCTCAAGAATGTCTAGAAGATTAAATACGTCTGTTACTATGTCAGTTTAACTAATAAGTTTCAGACGTCTTATAAGAACACGCACAAAAAAGCATGTAGCGAAAGGTATTCTATTATGGTCCCGAAAAGCATAAATCAACAACAGTCTGCTATCGTGTAAAAATCTCTGATCGATAACAGAGAACTGAAACGTCATGAATGTTAAATTTTGTAAAATCTGTAAACATAAAAATGAAATAAAAAACTTTATTGCGATACTATCAAGACAAACGGATATAGAAAATTGTGATATATTCACAAACATAACTCATTGTAGTCATTGTTGTAACATAACACAGGCCCGCGAATTTAAACTTTATGAAAGTTGTTTTGGTTTTAATAACCGATTTTCCATAATTCACCTACGCAGATTTTGGAAATAATATTCAATTTTTTCTATCATGTTTGTTTGTTTTTAATTTCGCGCAAAGCTACACGAGGGCTATCTGCGCTAACCGTCCCTAATTTAGCAGTGTAAGACTAGAGGGAAGGTAGCTAGTCATCACCACCCACCGCCAACTCTTGGGCTACTCTTTTACCAACGAATAGTGGGATTGACCGTCACATTATAACGCCCTCACGGCTGAAAGGGCGAGCATGTTTGTTGGAACGGGGATGCGAACCCGCGACCCGCAGATTGCGAGTCGAGCGTCCTATCCACCTGGCCATGCCGGGCTTCTATCATGTAAGGATTTCTTTACAAATCGGGAAGAAAAAACTCTTACTTAGATCAAATTATTATTTCGTTTCCCACAATGAACATTTTTTACTATTATGTTTGTTCGTTTGTAATTAAGCACAAAGCTACACAATGGGCTATCTGTGCTCTGCCCACCACGGGTATCGAAACCCGGATTCTAGCGCAGACATACCGCTATGCCACTGGGGTGGCCAAAAAACTGAAGAAAATTGATGTCAAATAAATATACATCCTCATTCATCCTGATGTTTTTGTGAAATCTACGTGTTTTGTCTCAAAACTACGTGTTGTGCTCTTTCTTTTATATATTGCGTCTGGAGCATCTCGTTTCAATGACCAGCAGTAATCAGCCATCACGCTGATGTTTCACCTTCCCAGATACCTCCTCTCCATTTTCCTGATGTCCTGATGAAACCTTTCCCCTTGTTCTTCGCTGACGGCATCAAGATTTTCAGGGAAATAGTCAATATGTGAGTGTAAGAAATGAACTTTCATGCTCATATTACAACCCAACTCTTTGAATCTTTTGAGCATGTTAATGACAATATTTTCGTAACTTGGGTCCTTGTTGTTTCCTAAAAATTGTCAATGATATCTTTAAAGGCAATCCACACTTCTTTATCAACTTTCCTCATTGTCCTTTCGAACTGTTCATCCGAAGTCAATTTCCTAATCTGAGGCCCAATAAAAATCCCTTCTTTAAGTTTGCATCTGAAAGAGCTGGGTATTGCCCACATAGATACTTGAAACAGTCGCCATCTTTGTCTAAGGGCTTTACAAACTGCTTCATCAAGCCTAGTTTTATGTGATGTGGAGGTAATATAACTTTCTTTGTGTAAACTAATCTTTCACTCTCAATGTTTTTCGATCATCGTATCAGACTGACTCTGCGTGGCCATTGTTTCTTTATCCAGTGCTGATTTCATTCTCTGCTGTCCCCTTCACATAAAAAACATGGAAACTTGATCAAACAACATACAAAGGACGTTTAATCTCCACAAAGTATCCAGACATGTTCTTTGTATTTGACCTTTTTAAGAAGTTCCAGATTTTCGTACGTTACCTTAAAGTGAATCGAATGCGCAATATAAACAGATGCATATATGTTACCATTGTAAAGGACAACACCTTTTAGACATTTTTTAGGAATTAATGAACAATCGCCACTCACTTGGTTCATAGACTGCAGCTCCTAGCATTGGTATTAATTCAGCAATATTGTTGCAATAAACCAGTGAACCTTCTTGTGATAGGTATGGTACAAACTCTTTCTCACGATTTTTGTACTAGTAAAATGATTGCCTTGGAGAAAGTAAGTTCTTAGCCCAAAATCTCTGAAGAATCCTTTAGAAAGCCCAAATCTCTCACCAAATCCAGAAACGACACGCCTTGCGGCCTGTTAACCGTTTATATAATAGCGGCGTGTTTCTCGTGGGTTCTAGAACAATCGATAAGACTCTCACGTCACGATTGGTCTAGATAAATATGTAGCCAGTGGATGTCAACATTTTAAGCGTACCAAAATTTGACACGATTTCAATGAAAATGACTCACTTATGTAAAAGTACATATGACGTTTTGTGAAGAATCTATACGTGTTAGAGAAAAATGGATAACATTTTTGGATTCAGCGTATAGGAATTACTGTAGAACATGTAAAAATTTGAAGACAATAAAACTATCGCAGGCCTGTGTAATTAGGGCCTTTTATTTTTAGTCTCGCTGATTAATTACTTAATACTCTGGTAGTTTACTTTTCTCTCACCCATTGAAACTTATTTATATTTTTGGAATAATACAAAACCGTCAGACTTCCTAAAGATTTGTTTGTTTGTTTGTTTGTTTGAAGTTAAGCACAAAGCTACATGATGGGCTATCTGTTCTCTGCCCACCACTGGTATCGAAACCCGGATTCTAGCGTTGTAAGTCCGCGGACATACCGCTGTGCTACTGGGGGGCACTTCCTAAAGATTCCTAACGTGTTGAACATTTATTGTTCTTACTATATCTACATTAAATTATTGCATATACTCGTACATATTATTTACTTATTAAAGTGATCTATATATTTTTCCATTCAAACTAAACAAACCAATCCAGACTCCTTCTCAGTATTTGTATGACGTTTGTCCATTAATGTTATCTGGATTGTAATTACAAATAATTAATTCCTCTTTATAAGAAAGACTTTTACGTAATCTAACAATGCAATAGTCATGATGCCACGGGTGACATGTTTAGCATCTGTGTATTTGGTTCACAGCGAGTTCTCGAGCATTAGGTATTACCAGGTTACCGTGTTTAGAATTATATCTGAAGAAATATGTTGCAGCCCTTTCTGGGCATACATATTTGTATAGCGAGAGCGTTAAACGATACAGGGACAAATGATACATTGTTTCGAAGTTTAGAACAGTAGCAATCTCTGAAACCACACCACAAGTAAATTCGGACCAACGCCCTCATTTACAAAGTGAAGGTTATGGTCACGAAAAATAACTTTTTGGTTCATAAAGACATTATAATTAAGCTAATAAGATATGGTAATACGTCCAACAAGATAACAAACGAGGACTTGAAGTTGACGGAAGCTAATGAGTAAACGTTTAGCAGCTTCTGGTTCACTTCAAAATCAACAGCTGTTTCTACGAGAAAGACAGTCGAAGAAACTGGAATCACAAGTCAGCTGATGCAGCTCCAATGGATATCTGTGCCTTTGGTGCTGTTTTATCATAGTCTTAGAAACTGTTGCCCTAGTAGAGTGGAGAGGCATTGAGAAGTTTGTTGCATTGTGTGGTCTAAAATTGTCTCACCGTTCTTTGAAGAAGCAGTTCGAATAGAAAAGTAAATCAGCAAACATCGGATATGGCAAGGTTGCGTGCTTGAATAATCAATGCAATTGCGACCATAACTCCAGAGCCGCTGGCATGAACGTTGTCGGAGATCGATTACCGCCAGGATATCCTTCGATAACACGAATAGTGCCCATGTCAAGACGTACCAGCGGCACCACTTACCATGGATAAACATGGAGTATTAGTCTCCATTATACCGCATACTGCAACTGTTTATATTTACAGTTCTCATTGATTCAATTATTAAAGTGGTTCTATGATTTATGGACACCATATATTTCTGTTAATAATTATTGTAGGAGATACGGAAGTCGGAGTACGTTATGTTAAAATAATTTTGAATATAAATATATGCAAATCACATGACAACCACGGCTGATATAAAATCTCAGTGGAATGAAATTTATAAGAACTACATTTTGACATTGTTTGGCTTTTCGTAGGTAGTGTAATGTCACCGAACATTAATTGCTTTTGGAAAGGGTATGTAACAGTCCTTTCCAACACAAAATGTTCATATACTCAGATTATAAGGATTTGTGTTCATATCAAGACCTTATAATTTCCAAGATCGCGATATCCTTTTTACTTAATGGCATTTGAAAACAAAAGAATATGAACCAACTTGGAGAATCAGGACTATCCAGTAAGGGATTTGCAATAAGTCGTACCCCATCCGTAGTAAGCAAAGTGAGAATCCACAAGCACAAAGGTAAGTGGCAAAAGCTGTCTACGTGACCCAGGCAACAAACAAATTAAGAAGAATCTTCGTATAGAAACAATGTTAACAAGATATGAGTTCACTATGATAAAGCTTCCAGTCATACCTCACGTTCAACATATGCATACTTCAAGCAGCTAGAGAACGAAACGGATATTTCATACAACAAACCGCGTATCTCTGTTTTAAAGTTTTCCAGGAATGATTTTTAAAACGTTTTTCTAAAATTCTTGGACAACGTGTACAATTTCAGTGACACGCAAAAAAAGATTAGTTGCATAACAGAATAAAAACATGTTTATTAAACAGCCAGTTGATGATATTTTTAATTATTCAAAATACCTTTTAAGAAACACTAAAAAGAAAGTTTTAGTTTATTGTTTAAAATTCAATATTCCAAAGATTTGTGTTTTGTTTGAAGTTAAGCACAAAGCTACACAATGGACTATCTGTACTCTGCCCACCACGGGTATCGAAAACCGATTTCTAGCGTTGTAAGTCCGCAGACATACCGCTGTGTCACTGGGGAAGATATTCCAAACAAGTTGAAATTTAATTGTTTTGTAGAATTTCGCACAAAACTACTCGAACACAACTAACGCTTGCCGTCCATAACTTGAAGTATTAGACTATAGAGAAGTTTATCCTCATATGATTAGGCTTAAAATATTGTTCAACGATTTTATTGTTAGAGTTATTCCCACTTGATTGTTTGTTTGTTTTGCATTGTGCACAAAGCTACACGAGGGCTATCTGCACTAGCCATCCCTAATTTAGCAGTGAATGGCTAGAGGGAAGGTAGCTAGTCATCACCACCCACACCCAGTTCTGGGGCTACTCTTTACCAAAAAATAGTGGTATTGACCGTCACTTTATAATGACCCCAAGGCTGAAAGGGCGAACACGGATTTTTTTAATGTTTGACACTCCAACCCATTCAGTTTAACTCTGGTGAATTTACCCCTTGGTGGGTCAATTCTAAGTCTACGGACTTACAATGGAAAAATCCGAGGTTCGATTTCCAGTGAAGGAAAGAGCGCAGATAGCCCATTATGTAGCTTTGCACTGAGAAAGTAGCAACTGGTGAATCATTTGGTAATATTAAAACTCACGTTAGTGGAATAACCAACATTTTTCAATAAATATAATTCTTATTACAAAATATATTTTAAATTTAACTAAAGAATTAACTGCTATGAATAATCTAGGAAAAATGATAATTTTGTAATTTCAAAGTCTAATAAAGGAAATAGTATAGTGGTTTTGAATAAAGAAGAACATTTATAAATGGATGAAACTGTTTTTAGTGATTCAACAAACTTCACGAAGTTACATCATGATACCACTGATAATAAAGAGATCAAACTTCAAAGATATTTATCGAGATTAAATAAAGATATTGTTTTAATGGAGAAACAATATTTAATAATTAGGCCATTAGATAGTCGTCCAGGAATGTTTTGTGGTCTTCCTAAAATTCATAACAAAGATTGTATGTTACAATCTTTAGTTTCATTCATGATGTCAGAAAAATACGTAGGTTCAAGAAGTTTTAATATCGATAAAAACCCGATAACCAGAGCACTTTCGAAAGGTGGACCTTTCTTCTTCAGGGGAAGTGCTCTGGTTATAGGGTTTTATCGTTTTATATTACATCTATAGTTTCAAATATCGGAAGTAGTAATGATGCTTTGGGAGGTTTTTAGTTGATTTCTTGAAATATTTTACTACTAATGAATATACTAAGACATTTTTGAGTTTTCTGATGAATACAACAACCGAAGTTTGATAGTAATGTTTATTGTGCTAGCTATGACGTTGAGTCTTTATATCTGAATATACCTTTAGAATAAACTATACAGTTAAGTACTGATTTGATTTTAAACGACAACCCTGATGATTTGAGCATTTATAAATTTGTATTTTTGCAACTGGTGAATTTATCAATTAAATAATCGCTTTTTCTACTTAATGGCGATCTTTATGGTTAAACTGATGAAGTGGCTATAGGTTCTCGGTTGGATCTTCCTTTGGCCATTCTCTTTCTCGGTTATCATGACAAACAATGGTTGGAAAACTGTTTGTAGTTTTTTAAACCGCTGTATTACCGTTGGTAGGTAGATGATACTTTCACCATCTTTACAAGCTTTGATCATGATTTTCAACTTTTGAAGTATTTGAATGGCAAACACGACAGTATAAAATTAATTTTTGAACATCAACAAGCTCATAAACTCTCATTTTTGGATACGCTAATTCACAACAGCGATGGTAGCTTCAAATGTGAAGTATACAAAAAAATTTTCACTGGCTTTTATTTTAACTTCACAAGCTTTATACCAACTTGATTAAAATTTTGATTCATCGTGCCTACATAATTTCAAGTGTTTGTGTTTTATAGCAAAGCCACATTGGACTATCTACTGTGTCCACTGAGGAGTACCGAACCCCTGATTTTAGCGTCGTAAATCCGTAGACTTACCTCTCTCACGCCGGGAGACTAATCTCAAGTACTTATTGATTTGTGCATAAAGAATTTAATAATATCAAATAATTATTTTACAAATATGGTTTTCCTATACATGTTATAGATCGAATACATGGTAATTATTTGAATAAACAAGATTTTATCAAACTCTCTACATACGAAATTCCTAAATACTCGTTTGTTATGTCATTACCATAAATTAGTAAGTATTCTCCGACTGCGGAAATTCATTTACGAACCATACTTTGTATAGTACATCCTCAAATACTGTTGAGGAGTATTTTGTTTTTCTAATTGGCTGCCGCTTACATTATTTCTTAGGCTTAAAGATCATATTCTTTCAATGAATTCATCAAATGTTGTTTATAAATGTACTTGCCCTTGTTGTCAGCATGATTATGTTTGTTCTTCTACAATAAAACTGTTAATTCGTGTGAAGGAACATGGAAAATTTAAGGTCTTCAAATAGATCAAGTGTACTGGAATATGTCCTAAGAGAGTGTGACGTAGGTGCCCACTCAAAGATCTTAAGAAGGCTCAATGAAAGAGATCTTGAGCATATATAAACTGAGGTCAGAGATTAAACAAATAAGTTATACCTTTAAGCCACTCTTGGTTTTGTAACCATAATCGTCGTATTGTGCAGTCGATTGTCTAATGAGGTATGATTTCAATCACTTGCTCCAGACTTATTTATAAAATGTGTTTCCTCTTTACATTAGAACCTAGTTTTTTCTGGCTATCAGGTTTTCAAACTTTTCTTATTGATACAATCATCAATTAACGACTTAGTTTATACAAACAACTTTACAACACTCATTCTTTTATATTAATATGAACAGTGATAACGATCTAAAAGTTATTTGCTCATGTTTACTTTTTTGTCATCGCATTTCGGTTCCCACAGACAACTATAAGCTTAAAAGTATCATACAATAATAGCGTCATTTTATTCTCCCGAAAGTGTGTTGTCTGTCCGTTAGTCAGTAGACACTAAAATGACGTCATATAAGGGACGCTTAACGTTGCAAGTTGTACTGTCATAACGTCAGTAAAACGTGCGCATGCCATGAATCACGTGAAGAATTATGTACTCTGTAGGCTACAACACAGCATGACATATGAGCTTCAAAAGCAAGAAATAAAAATATTTGTTAATCTTGATATTGGTTTTATTTACTCTTGAAACAGAACACTTTCGGGAACCCTGCAAAAGTACATCTAATTTATAGTTTTTTCAGTATAAGCATAAAAAAGAACGAATAATAAAGTAGAAGTAAACCCATTGAGTACAAGTTCATCCACTTGATTTTTTTCACAGAAGAACACTTTAATGCACTTTCCTCTTTTACTCACTTTTTTTTTTTCACATACTTGTCTCTTCTCCATAATAGCGCAGGAATACCTTGACATACACGACTGATACCAAGCTAAGCTGCAGTTTAAGTGTTAATTTCTTATACACTACTTTCTCGAGTTTAAAACCTTTGAATCATCAGTCACAACGCTACTAGGTCTCAACACTCAACTAAGAGTTAATCCATTCTTAAGGGTAAGCCATAGGGGAATTGGCTGACAACCAGCGTCCGGAAACGTAAGTATATAGAATAGCTCATTAGGAGATCTTGCAATTTTTGAAATTCTTGTTTCAACAGAAACGCGGGTTTTGATATTTCTTTAACCTTAGTGTGGAGAGTCAAACAAATCCTCAAGGGAAATATAAAAAGAACGCTTTTTCCATTGAGCAACTTAATCATAATTGTAAAAACTTTCAGTACTTTTATCAATGCATGATATTATGGAAAGTTTTACGACAACGTTTCTGAATTATCTCGAGAACTTTTCCATTTTTTATACGCAGGGATCTTCATCTTAAATTTTTATTCAACACAACGACAACCTTACTAAAAAGACATTAATGTGTATAAAATGATATTATGGAACACTGTTTGCACAAAATGCCCTTTCTCACTTCTGGGTAAGCGTAATCATTTTCTACTGTCTATTTTTTAGTAATACTAGTAATAAGTACAGAATCATATTTTCGTCTGAATTTTGTTTTCAGATATATATATATATCCAGGAGTGAAATTATCAAAAAAATTAGAGCTATTCAGCTGGTGAAGTGGACTTGTCTTTTAAAAAGAAAAAATATATACATGTAAACGTAAAAAACGACAAAGCAGCTCAAATAAATCCCGGTACTAGTACCGTCCTAGACAAATATGTACTCAGTACTGGTGAGTACCGGCAGAATTTCATCTATGGGGGTTTTAATTTGTGAAACCAAAAGCCAACACATTTTTCGAAGCACAATCAGCATGCAAAACAGGCCAATGTTACGGGAGCCTGGGAGCATTCCCTCCCCCTTCAGAAAATGTGTAAAGATGTGTGCTATGAGATTAAATCTGAAAGCAATTTTGCATGAAATACAGCTTAAACAATTGTATATCTGTTCACATAAAATCCACAAACATCCATTAAAAAGTCAACAAATCATCATTTTGTTGTAACACTGCATGGGGAGCTAGACTTAAATTAATATAAATATGTATGTTTTATTATAGTAAAGTATTGTATTATCTACTTGCAGGGTAGTTAGTAATTGTTAAATTATATTACTAATTTGAATAACTCTGTATAACAATGGTATATCAGCTATTTATATCATTGACTATCATATACGTACATATGTGCACTACTGAAATAACATGTTAGCATTCTTCATTCTTCTCGGTTGCCTTTCCATAAATAACTTATATAAAGTTTCAATGTTGACAGCAGTGTCGTAATGATTATGTATTAAAGCTAAAGCACTCAAATTCGATGACGAGGAACCCACTTTGAGACTAATAATGGTTAGAGACGGCTTGAATGGGGAATGAAGAAAAACTTTAATATAAGTTTAACACAACAGCAAATGTACAACGTTTCGACAAGG
>NW_013666088.1:254286-298150 GCF_000517525.1 Limulus polyphemus
CCTTGTCGAAACGTTGTACATTTGCTGTTGTGTTAAACTTATATTAAAGTTTTTCTTCATTACCCATTCAAGCCGTCTCCAACCTAAAGCACTCAGTCTATCTTCGGTTTGTGTACAGTTCAGGTAATTATTCAACCGGCGTAGAGCAGATGCCGAACGTTCACATAAACATGAACTTAGTGGCAGTGTGGCAAACAGTTTCAGTAACACAAAAATAGTTGGTACACTGAATAACCCCCCTTCACCCGCGCGTACGTGCGTGATATGCTTTGCGAGTAAGGTAGGGGCTGGTTTTTTTTGTAAGGGCTATTAACTCAGCTGTAAGGGAACCTTTAAACTAGGATTAGACAATGAAGAAGGCCAAGATAAATTAAATGCAAAAAATACGACGTAGAGAAAAGTTTAGTATAGGAAATGAGTATAGAGTAGTTCTAAGGATAGGCTTAAGTTTTAGTATTGTAGTGATCGAAGTATAATAAATGATATAAATGAAGGATTTTGATATAATGGGAATAACTGAAACATGGTTAAATGTAGACTATTTTGATGTGAGAAATTTCTTTGAAATACGGGGTTATTATAGGGTGTTTAATAGGTATAGAGCATGGTTTCACAAACCATGCTCCGCGGAGCAGTAGTGCTCCGCAAGCAAATTTTAATGCTCCGCGACGCATATTAAAACTTAATTATTATGAGAAATGAAATGTACTGCAAAAAATAACATCATAGAAATGGCTCAAATAATCAGTGAGAAAGTTTTAGAATAACATCATAGAAATGACTCAAATAATCAGTGAGAAAGTTTTAAAATAACATCATAGAAATGACTCAAATAATCAGTGAGAGAGTTTTAAAATAACACCATAGAAATGACTCAAATAATCAGTGAGAGAGTTTTAAAATAACATCATTGAAATGACTCAAATAATCAGTGAGAGAGTTTTAAAATAACATCATAGAAATGGCTCAAATGCTTGTAGATAATCAGTGAGTTTTTTGTACTAATCATTCTATAATTGTAGCTGTATTTGAAATTCTCATTTATTTTTACTTATTTATATCCTTAATTATAACTTTTTTCTCATTTGTTTTTGCATATGCTCATGAAACCTGTATGTCAGTGTTGCCAACTTTTATTTGGACCTTGGAGCTAAATTTTGAAAAAAAATTAAGCTAATTCCTATATTTACATATTAATTTTTTTTATTTTTATTCCCTAAAATGAAAATATGTATAGACTAAATCACTATAAAGGGTTAGTTCTGAAACAAATTGGCGCTAGATGTAAATAAATTAAATTGAAAACCCTGCTGTACAGACTATCAACTGCCTGAGTCATGGGACAAGAGTTGGCCACCAGCCACAAATCTCCAGTTGCTGTTGACATCGTATTTCCAGCCGGATTTGTCTACCTATTTGTGTAGTTTATTATTTTGGGAAATCTTTGTCTCACCTTGCTTTTCATTTATTTTTTTTTCTTTAACAGTGCCAGAATTCCAAATATAAAATTGATTGATTTCACCAATAAAATGGATAAATGGCTGAAAGTCTAGTGAAGTCTAGTGAAGGCAGCGTTGCTTCTGGAAGTTCTGACGAAGTAGGCCTAAGTGGGAAAGATGATGAAAGTATGGCGATTTCGTCGACATCATTGCCATGTGACAAAGCGCCAAGAACGCATAATAAAAGTGTCATAAAAAGAGTGAAAAAGAAAATATGACGATAGCTTTATAAACTGTGATTTTACATGGACTGGTGATAAGGAAGAACCAAGCGGACTTTGTGTTGAATGTGGAATCGTGCTGAATAATAGTAGTCTCTTTCATGCAAAACTCAAACGACCTTTAGAAACCAATTATTCTCACTTGAAAAATAAAGCAGTGAATATTTTAAAAGAAAGTGCTTAGAAATAGACGAAAGAAAACTAAGTTTCATTCATTTATTTTTAAAGACAACAAAAGAGCTCTTATTACTTCATATCACATTAGCTACCGTATAGCTAAAGAAGGCAAATTCCATACCATACCTGAAAAATTAATCAAACCTTGTGTCAAAGATTTTGTGGAATGTATGATTGATGAAAAATACCTTCAAAACATTAATTGTGTGCCTCTTTCAAATAATACAGTTTCTAAGCGTATTGAAGACATGTCAGCGCTTTGAGAAAATGAATTAATAAGGCGAGTAAAGCTGAGTCCAACTTTTTCTCTCCAAATGGAATAATCCACTGATGTAACAGGCTTGGCCATTTTACTAGTGTTCGTTCGTTATATGCATGAATCTCGTACTGAAGAAGATATTTAACTGTGCAAGTCCTTAGCTACGCACACAACAGGGGAGAAATATTTAAGTTGGTTGATTTTTTTATGAAAGACCATAGAATTTCATGGAGACAATGTTCAAGTATATGCACTGATAGAGATGCTGCTATGATAGGCAAATTTTCAGGAGCTGTACCAAGAAAACCCGGAAATTGAAAGTATCCATTGCTTTCTGCATCGGCATACACTTGCCATGAAGTGCATGCCCTTAAATTTGATAGAAATAATTAGTGATGTAACTGAAATAATTAATTTTCAAGACCACTTACTTCAAGAATTTTTGGTTTATTGTGTAACAATATGGGAAGCATCCATACAACTTTATTACTGCATACAGAGGTTCGTTGGTTGTCTCGAGGCAGAGTTTTAGCTAGATTCTACTAGTTGCGTAAAGAGATTATGCTTTTTTTGTCCCAACATCCATTTGAGCTTTCTTACAAATTAAGTGATACACGTTGGTTGCAGGAATTAGCTTACCAGTCAGATACATTCTCATATCTGAATGAAATAAACGTTGCATTGCAGAGCAAAAATGTAACATATTTTAAAGCTCAGAGTACGATTAATGCACTTCAGCGCAAGCTAATACTTTGGAGAGAGTGTGGTTTGGGGAAAAATTATGATTGCTTTGATAATCTTTGTGAATTTCTACTTGATAATGGAATTTCCCTGGATAAAGACGTAAAAGATTCTGTCGTACAACAGTTATCTGATATGAGTGTGTGTGTGTTTAATTATGCACAAAGCTACGCAAGGGCTATCTGTGCTCTGCCCACCACGGGTATCGAAACCCGATTTCTAGCGTTGTAAGTCCGAAGACGTGCAAAGTTAAACAAGAATTATCTGCACTAACCGTTTCTAATTTTGATTTGATATATTGAATGGAATACAGTTAGTCAACAGCTCTTGAGATACTCTACTGCAAGAATTTAATTTGACAATCAGTCTTGTAATGCACCCATGGCCACAAAGTGCGAAGCGCGACGTTTTTTCCATCAACGGAACGCGAACCATGAACCCGCGGATCCACAGTGTTGTACGCTAACAGTTAGACAACGCCCAACTCTAAGAAAAATACTTAGTTGTAGGCAGGATAAAAAAATTACTGTGGCTAACTAATACCTCTAAGTTTATACACCTGTATACATGTGTTACAATAATTGTAACATACACTTTCCTAAATAAATCGCCCCCCAGTGGCACAGCGGTATGTCTGCGGACTTACAACGCTAAAATCCGGGTTTCGATACTAGTGGTGGGCAGAGCACAGATAGCCCATTGTATAGCTTTGTGCTTAATTACAATCAAACCTAAATAAATCATATATGGGCTCAAAAAGCCAAAGGTGTCAGAGTTTATATTTTACACAATTACAAGTATTTTAAGTGTAACTGTTCACACAAAACTGCATCAAAATGCAAGTAAAAATATAGCAGGAACCAAGTTTGAGAATGAGCATATATTCATTTCTCTAGCATTTAAAAAGCTGTAACTTTACTGTTATAAAGCTTAAGTTTCAAAGTTGTGTTTCATTATAAATCAATAAAATAAAATGGATTGAGGTGTTTATTAAATTTATCGTGTTATTATATATTTATGATGTTCATGCGCAATGTATGTAACCTGATAACTGAAAAAAAGTACGTGAAAATTAACATTCTAGAACTTTGGTGATATGAAATTTATTTTCTTTATATAATTGTTTCACTCATTTGATACAAGAATAAGATGAAGTCTCGTTGACGGAGGTAACTAAATCTGGGTATGTTTTAACCAAAAATTATCAATTTAAGATACTTCTGTTTAAATGATCGGTCGGAATTAATTTTGGGATGACCTGTGTTTTGCCATGCCTGAAATACTTATTTTCCTCACGGTTGAATTGAAATACTTATATATAAGAGTGCCCACAAATATTGATGTTATATTAATTTTCGGATACTTTGAGACGTTTATTTTATTAAAAGGGTTACTTTATGACATGTAAAAGAATGATTTTCCTTTTTTTGTAAAAACTGCGAGCTTAGACATTGTACATCTATCACTGATGCTACTTTCAAATTACTTGCAAGGTTTGCTTTCACCCTTTCATAACTTCTCTTGGCCAGGTGGTTAGGGCGCTCGACTCGTAATCTGAGGATCGCGAATTCCAATCCCTATCACACCAAACATGCTCGCCCTTTCAGCCGTGGTGGCGTTATAATGTTTCGGTCAATCCCACTATTCGTTGGCAAAAGAGTAGCCCAAGAGTTGGCGGTGAGTGGTGATACCTAGCTGCCTTCACACTAGTCTTACAAATTAGGGACGGTTAGCGCAGATAGCCCTCGTGTAGCTTTGCGCGAAATTCAAAACAAACAAACCCATTAATCCTATACAGTGTTTACTTCACCGTGAGGACCTCTGGCAGGTAAAGAAGTAAGCTATGTCAAAATTATAATTTTCACAATGGGTAAGTGTGCAAGAATTTTTTCCTAAGCATTACAAATTTTCACTCGCTAATTAGAAACCCCAGGTAGGAAAAGAATTGTTAAAGCTTTTGCCACCACTACGTATAGCTAGTTATTCAGTCTTCATAATCGTACTTATTCAGAGACTCAGGGAATGAGGAAAAAGTCAGTGATTACTAAGTATTATCTTGAGGAGTTATTAGATAGCCGTTTCAATTATAAAGTATTGTCGTTAGTTTCTTTCCTTTTTTTCTCTATACAAATCGGGCTAAAAAGGCTCCTTTTATCTTGAATTTGATTATGTTAAAGACGTTAGCGTCAGCTAAAATATTATTTAATTCCTTTTGACTTTAAACGGATAGCACGATGATTTAAATTTAGTCATACTTTGTTCTTCAAAGTTATTAAAGGTTTAGTAAGATTTAATAATGGCAGCTTCCTGTCTTCGAGTTTCTTTAACAGCTTGTGGGTGACACATCTGTTGGTCTTCTTTGCAGATCGATTCCAAGAAAATTCCGTTTAAATTTGTTCAATGCATCGTCGTGTCTCGGAAGTTCCCGTCATTTCGCGCTTATCGTAGAGTTTAAGTGGCATAATGGATGACGAGGAGAGCTGAATCAGCTAACTTTTCATCCTTCGCCTCGAAATGTCTTAAATAAATATCTTCCGCATATCTACGGTAAAACAGCAAAATGGCACTCCCTTTAAAAAAAAACGTTTTCTGTGGGAATGAATGTTAACGTAGATACGTTTTTACTGACGTCGTCAATGAACACAATTTCTAGGAATTCTCTTTTAAATTTTAAAATCATGTTATCTACTGTAGCATTAAAGGTGGAAATTATTCAATAAAAATAGAAAAGAATCTTCCAAAGTAAAAAAGGTGTTAAGTAAATGTAAATTTTTCTATAACCTACCATACATTTGTCACATCCCGTTAAAAACCACATTTCCCCTACTTCATTAATATTGAAATTAACATGCTTTTTTCAAAAGAACAGTAAAGTGTTTCGATGGCAATTCTCGTGGTAAAACTCTTACACTTCCCGATAGTTTATTCAATTCAGAACGTCTGTCTAGTCAAAATCTGAATTTCTTTTAAGTCATATGTTGAAATTATGTACATATTTTATTGTAACACACGTAAAAATAATTAATAGAAGTTTGAGTCCATTATATCAAATCAATTTTGAGTATACAAATCAGTAAGTCATGTGACAACTATAGCCAATGAAAAGTCGCGATGGAACAGAAAATATCAGAACTCATTTTGATATTATTTCGTACCCCACTCCAGTGGCACAGCGGTATGTCTGCGGACTTACAACGTTAAGAACCGGGTTTCGATACCCGTTGTGGGCAGAGCACAAATATCCCATTGTGTAGCTTTGTACTTAATTACAAAAACTAACATATATTATTTCGCATTTCGTAAACAGTGTGATGCCACCGAAAATTTAGCTCTTTTAGGACACAAAAGTATTCATACACTTAGATCATAATAATGTATTCACATCGGAGAGTTATAATTTCCAAGCGGAGTATACTCCTTCTACTTAATGGATTGGAAAACAAAGATATATGGATAAACTTGTGACAGCAGGATCGTCCAGAAACAGACCTGCAACAGATCGTATCCCAGCCCTAGTGATCAAAGAGTGGGGTAATGTAAGATCCAGAAACACAAAGGTCAGTGGCAAACACCTGTCCACGTACCCTAGACAACTAAATATACGTAACATAATAAAGAACGATCTTTGTCTGGAGAAGCGAAATTAATCGCGTGAAACAAGCTGCTTCAAGACATATCCATTCATCTGTTGCATACCTCATGTAGTTGGACATGCTATTCCATATGAAGATATACAAATCAAATCACTGGACGCAGGTCCTATGGATTTCTGCGCGATCGGACTGTTGAAACTGGCGCTGAGAAACCGTTTGTTTGCAGATAAGCACAAAGCTACACAATGTGCTCTGCCCACCACGGGTATCGAAACCCAGATTCTAGCGTTGTAAGTCCACAGACATACCGCTGCGCTACTGGGGAGGGGCGAGAAACCGTTTTCCTCGTATACTATATGCATAATGGAAAGCACCTGGGAGGAGTGGTGTACTTTGGAAATGACAGCATTATAATGGAGCCTTTTTTTTAATGGAAACTGCTCTGCAAGGTTATTGTCAAAATGCACGATCATAAAACAGAGCATGATCCGACGTGGTGTCATATACTGTAGCGACGTGGTGGGACTCTAAATTCGTTTTAATATAATATAATCCACCTTTGTTTTATTAATTTTTGACAGTTTCATCATTTTTCTATTGCCTGTTTTATATTTGTTATATTGTTTACTTTGTTATTAAGCACAAACCTACAGAATAAGCTCTTTGGGGTTTGCCCACCACAGGCATCGAAACCCAATTTTTAGCTTTATAAGCCCTCAGACCGGTTTTTAATTTTTCAAACATTACTTCATTTAGAAGTTGAATGATAATAACACAAATAGCGCACTCACAATCTGTACCATAAAACAAAAAAAAAGTACCGTAAAAGAAGTGAGTTGATTGTCGATAAGTAAAAAGTTCAATAAACATTACGAGGCTCAGGGAAAGAAGCATGGCTCCGATACATTATTCTGAAGGTTTTAGGCTGAAGCAAAAATGTTAATGTGTAGCTCATAAAACGAAAAAAAAGGTGCATTTGAAAACTCAGGGACCAAAACATTGTTCCATAAGAAAACCAGACATAGAGATATACATTCAAGAGCTGAATTTTCATCCTTGACCTAGTGGCTAGTACGCCGGGCTAGGGATCAAATGTGTCCAGAGTTCGAGACGTGATGCTGCTGGACACGCTTCGTACTTTCAGCTGTTGTCGCGTTATAAACGTAACAGGCAATCCTATTATTAGTTCAAAGAGCCAAACAACGACCATATGGCGGCAAATGCTACTAGCTGGATCCCTTCCTTCTGATCAGTAGTTCAAAATTAGGGTAGGCTGTACAAGTATCCTAGGGTCTTTAACCTGACCGTGCCGTACACGTGTGCATACAGTGTTGTTCAATTTGAAAATGCCAGATCCAATTTATCCTCCTAACTTAATGGAAATACATAATACTTCGTACATATCTTCACAATACAGTATATTTTATCCCTAGAATGTTTTTGAAGTATAAGTTTACTTACAATATGAGAGATAATAATACCATCACACGTATTATATAAAGCCAAAATAAAGACTCCTCAAGATGGCATTATTCAGAAATGAGTTACTGTTTATATTCTACTGTAATTAATTATAGAAATAATTTTAAAAATGTCAATAGATGAAACAAGTGCAAAAGAAATATTATAAGAGATTACATGAAATATCTAGCACCGAAACACATTATAAATGTAAACAAACAGTCTTGTCAGGATTACTGAAATTTCACACTGAAAGTTGGATAACACAGGAAGTAATTCCTTATTCATCTTTCTAAACAATTGTCGTGTCTGGTGGAAATAAGCTACTAAGTAACCCATAATTATTGATACTCAAACATAAACGTTTCCAGAGAAAAAAAAAGCTGGACGTATCAATTAAAAATAAAAATTACATATTGTCATACTTTTTAACACTTAATTCTTTGTGAGATAATACTGTATCGAATATTTTCCTTTTATTCAAGAATCGCCAGATAATACGGGAAGTTAATTAGGCTTTATAGCAAGTATTTATGTACGCTAATGCTATGATACATTGCCACATATACTAGCCATGGCGCCACGGGCACTGGTTTCATACTACTATATTCAGCAAATTTCCAACTATTTGACAGTACAAAGAAACCATCGATAGCCTTACGATTGGATGATTATAAGAAGAGAAATATTCATACAACGAGGCTGTTGAGCAATGTAGAGCCAACACATGCATCATTTAGAGGAATGGAGTTTTCTCCATAAAAGCTGGAAAACCTGGACAACGACACACTCCAAGACCACAAACCAACGTAATCCTGAGTGTTAGCATGACGACATGATATTATAATATCCATATTAACAAGATGAAGGCTATGGCTAAACAGCCTTTCAGATCAAAATACCATTCTAATGAAGCTTCTTCTGTTATCGTTTAAAAGAAAAAAAAACCAGCAACAAATGTTCACAAACTTAATTCAATACTTCCAAATTATGATCACAGGAATCCAATTGTATCAAATGCTTATAAAGTCTACCGATGAAGCTTCAAAGGATTTTTGGTTTGTACGTGGCCATGAACGCTTAATTCCCCATTGCAATGGAGTTAGCCCGTAGCAAGTGTGTTAAAACGTGTGGTCTAAAATTGAGCTTAGCGCCTTTCTGTTACAAAGGAAACTGCAGTGTCAGTCAGTAGTAGGTAATCATGGTCATCACATTGATGATGGAGAAAGTAGTTCCAAGAGCAACACGAAACTTCGAACAATCATTCTTATTAAATTATATTTGCCATCATTATAACGACAGTAACTACTTTGTTTGAATGCTTCTAAAAGAAGTGTTTAAACAGTGTCCTAAAACTAATCATATGTTCAATATAAATAAAACTGGTGCCTATTCGTTGTGGATTATATTATCTAGTTTTAGTACTTTTGTACTTATTGGTTGCGAGTTATTTAAGACTGTATATCTTGAATATTTGTTAGTTATAATTTTGTAAAGTGTGAATTTTGAATTTTTACATCTGTGAAAATAATCGGTAAATTTCACAAACTAGCAAGTGCACTTCATGATTTGAATCAGATTATGGATGATTGTCATTTGGATTAAAAATTGCCAGCAAAAATATTACACTCTCTGCGTTTGTATATTGTGGGCAGCTATTACTATTTTTATTTGTTTGCTAAAATTGTGGATTTTTGTTAAAATGCAAGCAACAAATTAATACAACTAGTAAAGATATCTGTTCTTAATTTATTGTTTCTTACTGTACTCAGTACTTGTAAAACAATAGGGCTTAAGACATTTGACAATATTTTTTGTGTGCATCAAAGTATAAAGGTTTTTAGCATCATTCCTAGATTCAGAAAAGTTTACATATATTAATATATTATTAGAAACTATTTCAATTTACACTATGTTTAAAACGAAAAGTTTGGATGTTATTTTCCTTTCTAGTTTAGTGATATTTAGTAGGTGATGTTTAAGAAAGTGCGTATTTATAGCCAATGCCTGGTGCAAATAAAAATATGTATTTTTGATATGTCGATTTTTTAGCCACGGCATAGCGGGTCATAGAAAGTCTCTGAGTTTGCTTTCTTCATGTACAAACTTTTACCTCATAACTCTATGATCTCTTGACCGATATGAGATCTAATTACAGTACTGGACTCAAGTAGTCAAACCCTTTCGATTGACGTAATTGACCATGCCCAAGGTCTCATAGATTAATTCATTATAATCCTGCCTAAAAGAATTTCAATTTGAAAGTATGCTGGTAGAGATCTTAATGAGTAAGAAAATTGAATCCAGTATACGCGCACCCAACGCTTAGTATTGCTGCCGTACAAAAAATATAGCTAATAAAAAGAAAAGAAAAAAAAGGTCTCATAGATTAATTTTCACGAATCCTGCCTAAAAGACTTTCAAGTGCCGTGGCTATTGAGGATTCCCTCTTGATTTCAGATATAACCTGAATACAATATCTCTTAATGTTAGGGTTAAAAAGTGCAACAATATTTGCTTTCAAACAAAGTTCCAACAACCCACATAATTTTTTCGTAACGTGATTTCTAATTTCTGCAGCAACACTCACTTGCTCAAACACAAACCTTTTAGGTCCTTGAATGTATTTTTAATTGCTGTTTCCTAGAAAACACGATTTACAGCATTCCTTTCGACCACATACGTGAAAAGTCCTCCATTGCAGTTTCAATACAATTTTTTGCAATAGTCTGCTAAAACTATGTCCATATGTAAAATAGGGTCTGTCTGTAGAAAGTTTGTCTAGATGTGTTGTTAAAATGGAATTGTTGTACCGGGCGTTAGTAGATAATCATCAACGTGAGACTGGGTATAAACGACGATAGATGAGGGATTTTCTAAGGCAGCTCAGGAAACATTACTCATAACGAACGATTAATCCTCGGTAATTTAAGTGTATCTCAAAATATGTAAGACTTCTAAATATTTAAAAACTATATAACAACATGATGAAAATGCAAGTTAGAACTTTAGAATTGGGTAAAAGTAGACTTTTCTACCAGACTAATACGGAACAAAGTATTAAATGTATCATTTCACCCATGTCACCTTGGTCAAGTTTAACTTCTTGTTGCCACTTTTTTTAGGAGATAGTGTATCTTGTTATTCATTCAGTATTGACATAATGTATATGTTTTAATACATTTATATACTAATCTCTGATATGTTTGAATAATTAACGTATAATGTATACAAAATAGTATATTGTGAATGCACATTACCCATCAGCGAAATAGTTTCACGTACAATAAACAATATAAATTATCGTAAGCCATATTTATTGAAATTGTTCCTGCATTAATGGGTAGCAATCGCTAGTGAATTTTTTTAACAGATCATCTGTTTCTTTGAACCAATTCCAATTAAATGTACTGTAATCATTATCAGAGAAAACATGCTTTAATTCGTATAACATTGGTCCTCCATTGGGCCACCGGTAAGATTACCGGGTTCAATTCCCGTGGTGGACAAGAGCGCTGATAGCTCGTTGTATAGCTTCACCCTAAAACAATCAACCAAAATATAATTTTTGGGGAAATAAAATATTTTCTTCGTGTCATTTCTAAAGAGTTTACAGTTATTAAATAAGAAACACAGCAAATCAAAACCATAAAATAAAACTAAATATTATGGCGTACTGATGAATGCCGTTATCTAAGATGTCGTTACAAACTTGTATTAAATTTAGTGCTTAGAAAACTAGAACGCTGAACAGCTCAGCCATTATTCTTTGAGAAAATAGGTTTAATAACAAATGCAACAACTCAGAAATTCTCCAACGCTAGGACAAATATAATTTCAATAAGAATAATAATTTTTCTAACCAATTTTGAGTTATTATCGTTCGTAAGTTACTGATGTGTGGTGGTGTTTTCCTAGTTGGTACTGATTGTCAGAATCAGTTCGATATTCCTTCAATGTAAACAAAGAAGCTGTTGCAAATTGCATTTTTGTCATTACTTAGTGCTTAAATGCATCAACCAGTTCGAGAAAAATAACATAATAGTTAAATATATCTATAATAAACTATAATAAAAAGTAGATATTAACTTTTCACCCTCTCATTTTCTCAAGTAGTTGTACACTGAGATACTGTGTATCCACCATTATCCGACCACGTTCAATCAGTTTGAAAACTTACAGGGACGTTACATGCAGAACTCTTTTTTATTTTGTTGTCTGTTCTCCTTTCTGAGTAATGGTGCAAAGCTTTAGTATTTTGGTCTATTGAAACTACCGTTCAATTTAATATCAGAAAATTAATTTTGTTTTTTGTCCTATATATATATATAGATAGATAGATAGATATATAGATGGTACAGACAGAAATCAGATTTAGTTTTTTGTTTGTTATTATTCACAAAGTTAGACAATTAGCTCTTAGTGTTCTGCCAACTGCGGGTAGCGAAACCCGATTTTTAGTGTTATAAGCCCTCAGATTTATCGTTGAGCCACACGGAGAGGGGCTTTAGATTTAAAACGTGTTTATCAAGGAAAATATTGCCACGAAGAAATACATCTTCATCTGCGTAAAAATATTTCTTGGATTTTGTTTGTTTGTTTGTAGTTGAGCAGACACAATGGGCTACCTGTGTTCTGCCCACCACGAGTATCGAAACCCGGTTTCTAGCATTGTAAGTCCGCAGCCATACCGTTGTGCCACTGAGGAACCATGGTATTGGAAGCCGCGTACATGTACAGTGTGGGATGCTAGTCGTGGGATGCTGAGCACAATCGATGATGGAGGGAGTAATTCCAGTGACAAGCAAGGGTGTGGAACATTGTTCTTATAAAGTGCAATTAGCATCAGTATACTTAGTGGACTTTACTTACAAAGACTAAATGCTCTTACTTACCAGTAGAAAAAAAGATTCTTTCACATGTTCTGATGATTAATATCTTGTAATCAATCACAAAGTTCGACCTTTCAGTTATTGTGAATTTAATCTTTTACCGTCGATTGTACAATGTATGTTGCACCAGTACTTTTCAAGTTGTTTACATTAAACACTCATAGTCTAAGTTAAAAAGCTATTTATTAGTGTTGAGCAATGTCAGTGGCTTAAAACACTATAAATCCATAGTAATATGGTTTAAAATTAATGTTTAAAAGTACTTCTTTTGTGATTATTTTTGAAATTCAGCAAAACTACTGTAATTAGAATAATATTGTAACACCAGTTTTAATGTTATACGTACAACATGCAGCATGATGCAAAAGTCATGTAACGCCATGATTTTTCAAAATCTTGCCATTACAGCTGTTTGAAGTGTGTATTACTGATATCATGACATAATGCAGGTCATATTCTCTAGCAGGTGGGGTGTTATGGTTGTGCAGGCTGTTGTGATTCTCAAGGTTAATTGAACGTATTACAAACACCAACTGTATGATATGTTCATAAATGAAAAAATATAATGGTGGAAAAGAAAGATAGCATGCAGACTTTGCCACTAGTCCATCTTTTGGGAAAAGTAACATCTAGTTGTTATAATTCGGTGGCATATCTTTTTGCTGAAAGTATGTGCCCTTATCATGATTTACTTATATGCAACAGCTTGTCCAACATGGACTTATGAAAGAGCCAGGTTGCCTTCTACACTCAGTTTCACTATAATGAGAAATAGCATGACATCCTATCAGATCATGCAAAATCATTAATCTATTTGATGCTTGGTCTCAGTGTAGTTTTTTGTTGTTGTTGTTTTGTTTTGTTTTTTGTGGACATAAAATTTTGTCTTCTTTGTTCAAACACCTTCTAAGTAAGTTCTCTTTTAACATGAGCTACTCATAAAACTCCACACACACCAGTCAGGGTATGTAGTTTGTAGGGATGAAAATCATATTACTTTAGAATCCAGAACACACTTCTTTTGCTTATTCTTGCTTCTTATACATTTTGACGAGTTGATCACATGGTGATTTAAAACCTATATAAATCTTCATTTGTTTCTGCACGAGATCTTCAGCAGAATCAGTTTTACGAAATATGGTGAGCAAATAAGCAAAGGATCACCTGCCCAGGGTGCTTCAAATAAAACTTCGGCATGATCTTCTACTGGCTTAACGCAGAATTCTCACATAACAAGGTCAGTTCCAAATGTTCTTGCAAGTTAACGGTAACTCAACCAATTGTTATAACAAAAAAGACATCTAGTGAAACACAAGTTAGACAGGGAAATCACAGAAAGCGTCGGACTTAGAAATATGATTACAATACACGATAAATACATATCTTGAACAATTCCAATATATAATACCACCTCTTATTTAATAGTTATATAAAATACTGTATTGTTTCATGCCTTTAAAAAACTTTTTACTGCGGCTTTTAAATATGCATAGAATTGTGAGCTATTCAAATAACAAAAAACACCCATTTAAATACATAGCTGTACACTATTAGATACATCATGTCACACCAATATCAACAGCCTGAAAATCATCACTGGGTAACAGATTAACTGATCAACAGAGCAAGTTAGCATCAGTAAAGAAACCCAAGAACCCGAGCTCTTTTGAGTTTTTGAGTTTCTAACTGACAGTAGCATTGCTACGAGACTTAATGTATGTAGATACCTTTTAGTGTAGTAAATTAACTTACTATGTGTAGTTTGTGCTACTCAATGTAATATATATAAATCGTAAGTCGTTCCACTTCTTTCACAAGATTTGTATCAAATTAAACAGTGCAATTATGTTTGTATTATGTATGTTAGTGTAGGTAAAATAGAGATAAAAATGGATAGTAAAGGATTTACAGTATTTTTGTATTTATATGTAGAGAGAGTCATTCACATAAGTTTTGGTTGTTAAAAATGTCATAATCTTGAAAACAGTTCGACGTAATTATTCAAATAAGCATTGTCACATTCCATTCTATACTTGGCAATTAACTATTCTATTTCGCTAATAATAGTTCAGCAGGATACCAGAAAGCAGGTATTAATTGTAGTACAAGGTTCATGGGTTAATCTAGCATATGTAGTTTAATATCTCTGTGTTTGTTAAAGTTTTGTTTTATTTTGTTTTGCAAATAAACAAATTTTCCTATTAACAAAACATACAAGTTAATAAATTTTTCAAATGTTATTATAGGTTCTTAAAAAATTATTAGGGTATAATTTACGTATGCATTTTCGATATTTTGTATGGTTCAGTTGTGAATTTGTTATTTCAGTTTCATGTCATTTATTATAATGTTTGTTTGTTTGTTATGAATCTCACGCAAAGCTAAATGAGGGCTATCTGCTTTAGCCGTCCCTGATTTAGCAGTGTAAGACTAGAGGGAAGGCAACTAGTCATCCCCACCCACCGCCAACTCTTGGGCTACTCTTTTACCAACGAATAGTGGGATTGACCGTCACATTATAACGCCCCCACAGTTGAAAGGGTGAGCATGTTTGGTGTGACGGGGATTCGAACCCGCGACCCGCAGATTGGGAGTTGATCACCCTAGCCACCTTGCCATGCTGGGCATTTATTATAATGTTCTTTTCATAATTCAACATTAAAACAACCAAAGTATTAAATGACTTGGATCATCATACTTAGCTTCAGTTTCCATTTTAATGAATAATGAATACTAAGTGGTGACTTGACAACATTCAGATGTCTTGAAAGTCAAGAATGTAGCCGGAGACTGAGATTTTTACTCATTTCCTTGTTGTTTTTCAGCCTCTTCAAAGCAAATTCATTTAAGACCTAAGGTGTAATAAAAATAAGGGTTTTACTATTAAGTTTTAGAAGGTTTTCAATAACACTATTCGATAAAAGATACAGTAACTAGTTACTTTATTTTAACACTGTCTGTTACTATTTTTTAATAAATAGTTATCTTTTTTAATTTTTTATGTCATTTTATCTATCCCAAGAGTCTGTCGGGCCAGCAAATGGTTACACTCTCTCATCAGCCAAAAGATTGAATTGTTAACCGAGAGTTCGAAAAACAGAAACGATTGGTGAAAGGGTATTGTTAAATATAACGATCTGAAGTGTGAAGGAAATGAAAAGAGATATGGATCAGGAGCACTGGAAAATGCAATACTTATGTATTGACGTATTTTACTCTAAGTGATGTGTTTGTTGGGTATTTGTTTGTTGTTGTTGGTTTTTCTGGGGGGGGGGGAGTGGTGAGGAAGTATTCGAAATCATGGAAGGCCAAGTATATTAAGAAACAAGAAAGATAAAAGTGGGGAGAGGAGACATGGAAATGATTGGGCTCATCTGGTGGAAGTGACATGACATATAAGTTTAAAAGATGATTAGCAAGTGTTAAAATCTACGTGGATAATGTATTATGTTGGCAGATGTCAAGGTATGTCCGTTTGGTGATGGGACAAATAAAGGTAGTCCGTGTGTGAAGTTGAACTTCAATAGGAATATGGTCACTTCCCACTGGAGAATGCATGTGCCGAGGGGTGTGAGAGAGATGAGAATGGCAGACGCAAGAACAAAGTAAGAGTAAGACTGTGATACCAAAGGGCTAGGATGGTAAAAATAAACTTGAAAGTCTGCATAAGTAAGACTGAAACTGAGCAAGTCCGGAGGAATTTATGTTATGGTAATTGATATCGGCCATAAGAAAATAGCTGAGAAAAGTTTTGTCCAAATGGGAGTAAGAAATTGGAGGTAATGGATCACCAGCACGAATATTGGTCGTGGCAAGGGTTATAATTCAGAGATAGAAATACACACTGATAATAAGGTTCTTGGAAAAAGAAGACTGAAGAAAAGAATGAATCCAGAATCAGAATATGAACACGAGTGCAAATAGCACACTATTTTTATCAAGACCTAATAGGTGATCACAACGGTGAATATTATAGCCAGATAATATAATATTTTGCGTGAACATGAGGAATGTCTTGTTGACAAGAATGCAATTGTAAGACCCAGCATCCAACAATATTTTCAAAAGTGGAAAATTAGTAAAAAATAAATGAATGTTTGAAGATAAGAAAGCTAACACACTGTCTCTGCTGGTTCCCATATGCGTCAAAAAATAAAGTGAGAGCTAAATCCCGAATATGTGATCTCAAGTTGAGGCAGAAGACGGATTTTACAGCATTGGTGACACCATCAAGAACAAACACAGTTTGAAAAGGAAGAATATTCTAAAGGACATGAGAAACAAAACAAATAATGTCTTCAATCGTAGGGACTGCAGAGATTGAATTAGTAGGAGACGTAATGGGATCAGTCGTATGAACTAGCACCATAAATGCAGGATCATCAGAGCCAGCCGTACTGATAACACATGGGTAGAAGGGCTGCCGAGATAGCGGAGACTGCTGTTTTAAAGAAGGATAACCAAACTTCTGAAGAGTAGTGTTACAACCAAGAGTTGGATTTCTAGTCTTAATAATCATGCCATTACGTGTGGGTATCACCTGCTGAATATCAATGAAAGATCAATGAAGAGCGTTCGAGAAGAAAATAATTGAGGATCCATTCAAGAGAGTAACAGCACAGAGACTGGAAGCAAAGAGTTGGTATCCGTAAGAGAAAAAGGCGATTGTAAGTTTTCGGAATGCGAGACAGAAGGCACAGAGGTTGAAGCGGAATAGCAGCATCAGAAGATGGAATAGAAGCAGATACAACATCGGCATGTGAGACGGCTACAGAAGGAAGAGGGAGAAATTTCAAAAATATGGAACATTGATGCTACTAATATGTTCTTCCGAATTAATCAGGGTTATGGATGAGGGGTAGAATTCCCAAAACCAACATAACTCAGTGACAAGCGGAAATCGGATGAAAGATTGGACTTCTCATTCATTTTTAGTGTGATATTAAATTGTTCTGTTAAGTGTTTGTTTGTTTTGAATTTCGCGCAAAGCTACACGAGAGCTATCTGCGCTAGCCGTCCCAACTCTTGGGCTACTCTTTTACCAAAGAATAGTGGGATTGACCGTCACATTATAACGCCCCCACGGCTGAAAGGGCGAGCATGTTTGGTGTGACGGGGATTCAAACCCGCGACCCTCAGATTGCGAGTCGAGTGCCTTAATCACCTGGCCATGCCGGGCCACTGTGTTAAATGTATGATACAAATAGCTTAACCCTAACTAAACTGTTTTACTGTGATGAGTTATAGATGCTTTACACAAGCTACAAACATATTTCAAAAATTCTTTTCCCATTTACTTAGGATAAGATATATTACAAGTTTAATATGCAGGTTAGCTATTAGAAAATGTGTGCATTTGTTGTTGAAGAAAAATCCACAAGTTATTGGGAAATATAATCTTTAGTTTTCACTGAAACAATGTCTCTCACGTCGTTAAAATGTTCAGGACTAATGATCCCGAAGTCGGTATGTGGAAGGAAGATCGCTAAGTACTGCTATATAATGAGTATGATCTATTGGTACAAGTCTTCATCTTACACATCATCAATACATGAAAAAAGAAAGATCGATACTCAATTCCTTACTTGTGTACATATTATATGCGTATCTAAGTAGGGTAACTTAGATTCATGTGAATACATACATGTCTAATGTCGGAAATTATGTTTCAACTGTCAAAGGAGTGTCACAAAATGAACGACGTATTTAATATCTCTTAATTGATATCATGTCGACAAATTAATCATTATTATAAGGCCTGATTAATCGTTTGTTTTAATTTTAAATTAAATGGCTCTTCTTTATTTTTACTGTAATATTGGGCTATCTGTGCTCTGCCCACCATGGGTATCGAAATCCGATTTCTAGCGTTGTAAGCCCACAGACATACCGCCGTGCCACTGAGGGGGCTGTCAGTTTCTAATGCAAATATATTTATTTCGCTAACTTTAATTTCAGCAGAATAACTAAGAAAAATACTGTAATATTTGACTTGGTGGTATGGATTTATAAATAAAGTAATTTAAATATTTAAGGTGACACGTTAGCTTTTACACATTTTGCATTTTTGCGTACGGAAAGCTTATTTAGAAAGTAAGATTTGAACCTTCATTGCCACTAATCGAGTGATTATTTAAACTATATTGCTTCTCTGATCCAAAATATTGCAATTTTAGTCTACACTTTTGTCTGTAAAAACGCTTACTTGATTAAGGCCTACTAAGATTTGCTAGAGCTAATAATTAATCTCCGAAAGGATTTCCTTATTTTGCTAGTTTTCTGTTACTCACAAGAGAATCGTATATTAAATAACAAAGAAAATCCACTGAAAACTAATGTGATTGTGAGAAACTTAAATTCAACTTAGTATAACCTATATTTGTTTATGTCTTTAGTTTCTAAATACGTTATCGTTTTAAAGCTTTAATGATATGATATAATCCCTCGGTAGGTCAGCGGTACAGTTACGGATTTACAACGCTAACCTCTGGGGTTCGATTCCCCGCGGTGGACAAAACACATCAAAGATACATAATAGGACAACAGATACATTTTAACATATTTATCAATGATTATGCTACTCTCAATAAATAAATTATTGTACTTGTTTTGTAGTTTCACAAAAATGTTCTCAGTAGTCATTTAATAAACTCTTAATTACTATGTTTTTATATGTAATTTTAACTGTACGTTAATTAAATTATTTTGTATTTAAAATATTCATATTGAAGATCTTCAAAATCATGTCGCTGGCTCACAAACTTCTACTCCATGAGAAATGTACTTAATAACGCCTCATGACTTCATGCGCATGTTAATATCTTTCGCTGTACATTGTTCCATATTAAAGTAAAATCATTAATTAAGACTTTATACTTTATTTATCGATTGAAATAATCTGTAAGGTAACATTATTATACGTAAACATCTCATAGTATTTTTTGGATTACTCGTCTGGTATATGAATATTTTACTATTCAGGCTGTGTTTATAGTTAACGTGTGGCATAAAGATTATAATATCCAAATCTGTGGATAAAATACGGAATAAGTTAATAAAGAAAAAAGGAGATAGCCAAGGCATTGATAATGTGCTTGCAAAAAGAATCCTTAAATTATAGATCATGAAGTGATGTTTATTGTTGTTGTTTTTTCTCTCTTTTCAGTACAATGAAAATATTATTAAAGTAAACATGAAAAATAAGATTATCAAGTTTGACAGCTTACACAAGGAGGATATCAACATTTTCTAGTCGAGATGACACTCATAAAAATATTAATACTTCTTCCACGGTGTTTATTTAACACAAATCGTGGTGTTTCTGTCAGAATACGTAGTTCTTACATTATTGGATCTTCTTAATATCAAATACAATAGATCTTTGACTCCAAAGAAAACACTGTATCAAACAAAAAGAGTTTTGCTTGTAACAGTTCTCCTGCAAAAAGTGCCTTCTTTCAGAATAAAATAATAATTTATTTTCTTTTTAATTAAGTAAGACATTGTAAAAAGCACTTATCGTTAAATACACGATTAATTTTTTCAACCACTTTTCAAGCAATTCTTCGTCTACTTTTGAATACAAAGAAACAAATTAATTCAGAACTAACTACAAATTACTGTGATACTATACAATGCCGAAGTTTGTCAAAAATAGTTTTTCCATGAGCATCCGAACTGTTGAAACTCCCATTCTCCACAATACATGATTGTGTAAAGTCCTATAGTCACCCAGCATTACCCAAAAAGTAGCTTATGTAAAAGAAGAAAAATTGTCTTTATTTTTCATCTTTTCCTCCTGTGTTTTTCTTGCTCAAATGTGAAACTAATGAGTTAAATACAATAAACCAAAGGTTTTCATAAAAGTCCTTTCTGTATCTTTTCTTTCAATGTTTAATTATTACTGAATTGCAGCTTTTGCGCAATGAATAACATTAGTATTGGTATATAAATAAATTCCTTAAAATAAAAAACGTAAACGAAAGGAGAATTTTAAGTCCAAAACATTTTAATTTATTATAATTCTGTATTGAATATCTGATAACCATCACAAAAAAATCCCACCTAATAGCTCCCCAATGGCACAGTGGTATATCTGCGGACTTACAACACTAGAATCCGGGTTTCGATACCCGTGGTGGGCAGAGCACAGATGGCCCATTGTGTAGCTTTGTGCTCAATTCCAAAAAAAAAAAAACACCTAATAGTGTAACGAAAAAGTTCATGGATATAAAGATGGTTATATAGAAAATATTTTCGCCGTACAAGCGATTAAGAAACATAACTCCATCATAGGCAAGAAAAATGAAAAATAAAACATATCATGATTGAAACAAATACCTTCTTTTGGTCATATTTATTAGCCGTGGCAAAGCGGCTCATAGAATGGTTCAGAGTTTTTCAAGAACAAACTTATAGCTCATAGCTCCGTCATCTCTTGACCGATTTGAGATCTAATTTACAGTTTTGGACTTGGGAGGTCAAACCCTTTCGATTGATATATTTGACCACGCCCAAGGTATCATATATTAATTTACTCTAATCCTGCCTAAAAGAATTTCAGTTTGAGGGTTGGCTAGTAGAGATCCCGATGAGTAATAAAATCGAATCGGGTAACGCGCGCCTCAAGCTTGGTATTGCTGGCGCACAAAAACATAGCTAACAAAAAAGAGAAAAAGGTCTCATAGATAAATTTACTCTAATCCTGCCTAAAAGAACTTCAACTGCCGCGGCTATTGAGGATTCTCTCTTGTTTTATATGAAATCATTTATAGCTTCTAAATGGTAAGTGTAGAATGGGTGAATTTAATGTTGTATTTTCATTTACCCATATTACAGCTCTCATTCAGATGGTAAATTTCTGTTGTTATTGTTTTTTATCTTTGTTCAATCATTTTGTTATCAGTAAAATATTTTGGGGTTTATATAAAAATGGTTCTTCCAGAGTAACGATCGGAAAATATTAACGACTATTTTTAAGATATTCTTGTCAAGTCTATTACTGTTTCCGTTATTCACTGAGGATGATTCTACAACTTTCCTGGTTTTCGTTACATAAATAACAACAATAAAAATAGGATTTTATTCTTTCTAAGTTATATTGGTACTCTGAAGCCAATAGAAAAATAATAGGGCTCATTTTTATTTTGAATTGGGTTGACAAAGAACTGAAGCTAATGTTCGAAAGGCAAGAATATTCAATAAGAGTTATGTTTTAAATTACCTGGATTTTTTACTGCCAAACAGTTTTTACATAGGTTTGGAAAGAATATTTATACAGATTAGGTTTGACAGGCCTATAAAATATTCAGAACAGACTTAATTCTGTTTCTTGAGAATATACAAGCTGCTTTCATGATATATTCGTTTAGCGTAGAATACCTCAAGCAGATGGAAGACGTATTGGCCATTCATGCTATTACATATGAACAGATACTGGTCACTTCGACAGGCGCAGCGCCTATGGATTTCTGTGCGATCGGACTGTTCAAACGGGTCCTTGAAAATCATCGTCCTCGTACACTATATCCATTATTGAAAGCACGCAGAAAGGAGTGGAGTGCTTTGGACATGATAGCTTTACGATAGAGCCTTTTTCAATGAAAACTATGCTGAAGTGCAATCAAAATTCACGGTGGCCATATACAGCTTTAAAGAACGGGACGACATTGACTGAAATGACGTGATGAGGTTCCAAAATCATATTAGTATAACGTACTTAACCTCTGTCTAATAGAAAAATCGAGTGTTTATATTGCAACCATATAAGTTTTATATTTGTACCTACTTACCGCTAGATACCTTACTATTCTTCCCGTCATTAGAAAATACGCTTTCAACGTAAAGCTTTCTATCTACAAACGTTTAATGGTCTTTTCTTAACGAATTTCTAGAGAAGACGAAAGAACGTTAATGACGTGATCTATTCTGATCTTACTCCAATCTTTCGGGTTTGATCAAGTTCCAGAAAAAACAATCATTTATCAACGTCGACAGTAATAAAAAGAAAGTTCCTTTTGAAATTACGGGTATTGCGCTTTTTTGCTTCAACAAAGGCATTTCTGTATAGCAGCAATTCAAATAATGATAGAATTAATAATAAATACTAAGTAATTTATTTGTTCTATTTACGTTAACAAATTTTCGCGAGGAAGAAAGGGTTATAAGTTATATTAATATAAATCGTGTAAAATTAAGGGTTCTAATAACTGTTTAATTCCAAGTAAAGGCTAGAAATTTACTATATATCCCCCAGTGGCTCAGCGGCAAGTCTGATGACTCATAATGCAAAATATCTAGTTGATATTCGCAATGGGCACAATTCTCTGAAGGACTCAATTATATAAGTTTAAATTAATATAACAATAGCGAACCCTTTTAATACGTTCACTTCTGCAAATGAAATTTCTTAATTTCTAACAAAGTTAGCAGCAACTGTGCCAGAGCTGGTCACCCCATTTTATTAACCTCCCACACCTTTATTCTGATCATATTCAACATCACTTATAAAGAGAACAAGGCACGAACAGAAACATCAAGTTTTACAAATTATGTAGATAAGTTTAATTATCAAAAATTTCCTGTAAGTTTTCAATGATATATCCATCTATGAATACTCTACGTATGTTAATAAAAATGTAAGCTATTTATCCAACAAAAACACGCACAAACAGGCGCAGCATTCTCCTTTCATTTCCATACCAGTGTTGTTTAAAGTGAAAAGCGGCGATCTGAAAACAACAAGTATTCCTATTCAAGAAAAACTCTATGTATTAAGTATATTATATAAACTGAAACTGTTTGTTATAAGTCTCGTGATATATTATTATGAGTAATTATAGATAACCAGCTCAAATAAAATGGAATCAGAGACTATTTTCAAAATAAATAATCAAATAGCTCAGTGTGAGTAGGTGTCCTTCTGTAAATATTTGTATTGTATGTGAATATGTGATTTATTTTTTGTCTTACTTAAATAATATTACATATTATAGCAAATATAGACTTATCAGGAACGGGTACTCCAGCCAGTATGAAAATAATATGTGTGATGTCTTCTTCGGGGTTCCGTTAGAAATAGAATTATATATCAGGATGACTTACCTGTTTGGGTTGTGTAATATGTATGTATAATCAGCAATTGAAAGTGCTGTATATTAGACATTTATTTTCAATATTATCTCAGGTGCAAATATACAAAGGTTATGTAAACGTTTTATATGACTGACAATGAGTTGGCTTTTAACTTGAACATGAAGTAAACTAGTAAATGAAAAACATTAATTATGATGAATATAGGAAGGTGATCTTGGGACCTTTAATGTTAATGTACTCATGTAAACTAATCTTGAACTCAATATATCGGTTCCCCTTATGGTGCAGTGGTAAGTCTGAAGATACTGAAATCAGGGTTTCGATACCTGCTATGGGCAGAGCACAGCTATCCCATTATGCAGCTTTGCGCTTAACAACAAACAAGTAAACGGAAACTACCAATGCATTCTATCGACTGTAATAATAAAACATAAAAAATGTCTTTACTATAAGCTAACATTACCTAACGACAGTACAAGGGTAAGAAGTCAGTAATTCTTGATTGAGCTATATAAGCTCTAATTAATTGAATTAAGAAAACAAGACAGAAAAAAAAATAATCAAAAGAAACTTCTATATTAAATGTTTGTTTGGAATTAAGCACAAAGCTACACAATGGGCTGTCTGTGCTCTGCCCACCACGGGTATCGAAACCCGGATTTTAGCGTTATAAGTCCGCAGACATACCGCTGTGACACTGGGGGGGGGGCAATATATTAAATGGATACAGTTTTCTGTAAAGATTCTTGAGATCATAAGAAATCCTGTGCACATGAAGGTATTGAAAAAAGTTGCACAATGTATTATGCAAATTAGTTCAAGAGATTAAAAAAGTTTCACAAAATTATTCTGTCTTAATAGAAAGTAAACGATCTGATGAACTTAAAACTATAAATATAACATCTTGTGTTATAAAATATAGATTCAAAATGGAATGAAATAGAGATAAATTTTTGATTTATACAATATCAGCTGAGTTACCCGTTCCCTACAAAGGTGCCTAAATTACTTGAAATAGGTACTTAAAAATACAATGAAATTACTTTAAGAACATTTATTTAAAAAATTCAATTTTTATGATGTTTTAATTTTTAAATAAAGCTTTGATTTTCAAAACAAAAGTTACACAATCTAAATTAAAGCTCTTGATATACCACACTGGCTGTTCTGACAATATAAACAGGTTTTGATGAGATCCAACCATTGAACATCCTACATAGAATTGACCATGTGAAAAGCAAGGCTACTTTGGGAACAATCCAGCAACATTTAAACTTTGACCTTGTGCCTTATTAACTGACATTGTAAAACAAATTTTAACTGGGAATTGGAGCCTTCTAAATTCAAAGGGGTAATCACTTAGTAGCAAAGGAATTCTTGGACTAAGACATCTCCTCTGACATGACCAGTTGCTTCAATAACATGTGGTAGTAAAGTCTTAAAAACTAAACTTGTGCCATTACATAATTATGGAGGATCAAGATTTCTCAACAACATTATTGTTGAACCAACTTTTAATTTTAGAATGTGTCATGGCTTCCCTGCTGGTTCAAGATAATTTAGGAATTCAGTTGAGTAATTTATAGCATCAAATATAACTGAAACACTGACAGTTGAGCTGTAGGTGAATTCTTGTCCGGGAACCTTTTGCAATAATTGATCATTTATATCATGAAGAGTATCATTTTGAGGTGCAAGAATTGTTCTTTTACACAACCATTAATAATTTTGAAAACTGATTCATCAGGTTGAAAACGAATTTTTATAATAAATATTAAAAAAACACGATAATATCTTTAATCACGGACGTTTCGAAATTTTCTTAAATCCCATCTTTAGCGTTAAAATCTCAAAAAAAAAGTTAGTTCATAATATTCGAACTACAAAGAACAACATTAACTATTAAACGGTAACAACATAATGGTAACATATAATGATATTTAGATACTTTCTTAACGGTTATATGTTTTAGAGATATGCATGTATTAGCTGAATAATAAGAATAATATTTAAAAAGATACACGTAAAACACTAAACTGGACTAATGAAGGAACATACACAACAAGTATCTTCCATTAAGCGTTTATTTTCATTGTTGATGGAGACCTGATAAATTGCATTATATTTTTGGAACTTTCTGAAGATTAGCTTAGTGATAAATCTCAGAGGTCACACCAGGTCTGAACACCAGGTTTCGATACTTGTGGTGGGCACAGCACCAATAGGCTATTGTGTAGCTTTGGGCTTAACAAACAAACATAACATGTAACAATTCATTCTGCAGTAAAGAGGGAATTGTAAAGCGTTTTTAGAAACCAATAATGCATTAGTCTGAATGAACAAAGTTTTAGATTCGTATACGTATTTTCATCTTTGAAAATTCTTAGAAGATTCTAAATTCTACAAAACTTTATTTTATCTCCTTCTGTCCATTCCATAATCTTTACTTCTTTCAACTAGATGTCTTGATTTTCAGTCAAGCTAATCTAACGTCACTTCTATTTGACACATTAGCAGTTGTTAATACCTTAAAGGTAAATGTGAGTGTCTGAAATATAAGCTCAATTAACTCATGTACACAGGCATGACCATATTTTTAATACGTAGGCTTCAAAAAAATCTCAAGTTCAAAAACAAGAACGAGGTTTTATCTTTAAGCGGATTACAAAGAGAGAGGCTTAATTTAATATACCACCAGCATGACTTTACGTAAAAACGTATAATCTTATTTCCTATAAGTAAAGAGAAGGTTTTGTTTTTTGGAATTTTTACTTTATCTGAAAAACACAAAATTTTATTTTTCTGCAAAGCCATACTGTAATTATTTTCAAATTAATCTACTCAGGTAGCCTGCTAAGCTATATGTAATTTTATTTACCTTTGAAAACACGCATTTTTAAAAACATGAAGAACAGGAAGATGAATACAAGCCGATTCAAACGCATGAAACTGTAGAGGAAATTATGATAAAAATTAATCATTATTACAACGTATGAGCTATTCTACTCAGGTTCGTTCATCATAATTAGCAGCTATATCCAAAATAGAAATAGTTACATAGTTGTATGTCTTAATGATAACAGTATTGAAATAGAACGACCATCCGCTGTATGAGCCAATAAGACGTCTCTACCTGTAAGCCAGTTTATAGATTCAAATGAAATAGAATTTATGAAAAAAAGAACTTTTATTTGAAGTGTACTTCAAGTGATTGTTCCAACATTACCTGATAGCAGTAACAAGGTTTCTGAAAAGTTTGTATTTTTATCAGAAAATGTTTACTCTTGTTGATATTTTTGTTGAACAATTGCACGGTTTTTATAAGCAATTAACAGTGAAGAAGTAGCTCTCTACAGCAATCAAGGATTCGTAGTGTGAAAAAAAAATTAAAACAAGAAACGTAAGCACTTTTACTAGCTCATTGCCTTAGATAAGGTTCGACCAAAGCCCCTTGCTTCTGATTAGCCTTGAGCTATTAATGAAGAATAGTTTTTGTCAAAATTGATCTAACCCAGGCAAGTGCAAAGGAAAGAAAGTTGCATGAAGTATCTAAAATTATTTTGTGGTAGAACATGGGGCGTTTAGTTTGTGGACTTGTATTGAAGTAGATCCGGTTAGCTGTCTAAACATCGAAATTATTTTAATTGTAAAAGATCAGAATACTTTTAATTGTTTCTGTGAACCTCTATTGTATTATTTTAGCATTTATTGTAACAATAGAATAAATGCAGTACAAAAATGTAGCTCATACAACAAAGGACCATCGTAGCTATTAGTTGGGAATCAGATCGACATGAGTTTATATAACTCCACTGCAACATAACATTCAACTGGGAACTACAGATTTAATTTTAAAAAAATTCATTCCCATCTGAAAATTAAGTCTTAAAAGAAACTTAAAATCAAACAAGATAATAAAATAATAGTTAAAGATTCGTGCAAGTTTTCAGGCTACGTATGAAGAATAAACTTTCCCTCTATAGATATTATCATTATTGGATCTTTTCACTGAAATCAGGCTACAGATTTTTTGTTCTTTCTACAAGAATTGGTTCGCTATTCAAATAAAAAGAAAACTTTCAAACTCACTTGATTAACTTGAAAACCAGTTCATGTTTCAGTGTAGGTCTATTCTGTTTTTCATCGCTTGTATAATTCCTCCGCCGTTCATCTCTTTACGTCACGTGGAAATACTTTTCTTTGCACAAAAAGACTTCTTAACTACATGTAGCATTTAGTAATTCAATTCCAGTCTGTCGTTTGTTTGCTTTATGTTTGTTATATTTAGAATTCAATAAGTTGACATGCTTTATATTACTCTTCGCAAGCGAAAAAGTGTTTGGATCCTTTTTTCTTTCGTAATTAATACTAATGTTGAAGACTTATAACGCTATAATTCGGGATTAGATCCCTGCAACAAACATATCGCATTATGCTACTTTGCACGAAAAAAACAGATATCTTAATAACTTTTTAGTAATTCACGATTAAACTTACAACAACTTTAACCTTAATTTCTTTATCGATATTGATTATATTAAACTTCAAATTACAAATGGATTTAACAGTTAATTTCTTCATTCAGATTGATTATATTGAACTTCAAATTACAAATAGATTTAACACTTATTACTTTTTTGATAAAATCAGTGCAAAATACACAAGCCTAACAGCCATTTTCAAATATGCTAAAATAATTGTATGATACTCTATAAATACTGCATGAATTACATTATTGGAGATCGCTTCTAATTTTATGGTTTCTTAATTACCGACTTCGGTGGCTCAGTTGTAAGCTTGAAGGCTTATAATGCTAAAACCGGGTTTCGCTATTCGAGGTAGGAAGAGCATTGTGTAGCTTTGTGCTTAACAAAAAACAAGCCTTGATTACTTTCGAATGGCGGTGTATTTTTTGTACTGTTACTGTTTTATAGGTCACAAAGATTATCGAGAAGAGCGTGAATTATATAATACCACTGCCCAACTCAAACTTTGGCTTCGACTCCTAGATTCAACGCTGTGCATTTTAGTTTTAACAATGATATTACTAACGGATCAAAGAAGGATTAGAATATTTTATTAAAATAGTTAGTAATATGCTGATTACGAAACGTTTAGCAGAAAAATGGCACTATATTTAGACCGAAGGTCACAATGACTTTTTGGAGTTGACGACATCGCAAACTTTTCACATTATCTTTCAGTCAGAATATCCGAACAAATTAATAAGTAAAGGAGCTCAAAATTTGTTATACAATAAAAGGACGTAAAATATGAATAGTAAAGAGAAAACACTACATCATAAATAACGTATATATATATATATATGCACAAAATATTGTTCAAAAAGGTACACTAAAAAGATGTCCATGCTCGGGCCTAATATCAACCATGTAACATATAGCATTCACTAGATTAAAAACAATTTAGTATTACATTTTCATAAAATAGCTGAAAACTCATGCCAGAAACAACTAATGATTTTCAAATTATTATCAGCATTAAAAAATTTTTCTATTTAAAACAGAAAACTCCTTACTTAGTCAATTATCTTTATCTTTTACAAAATATGTTACCTTAAAAAAAGAAGTTACAAAGATGAAGAAAACTGTGAAATTCATAATCAGATCTTCTTTTGTTCTGATTTATAATATATCTTATCTGTTTTCTACTTTAAGAAATAATCGCTTTCAAATGAATGTTCTGTAACAAAAAGGGGGCCTCCAGTGGCTTAGCGGTATGTCTGCGGACTTACAACGCTAAAAACCGGGTTTCGATACCCGTGTTGGGTAGAGCACAGATAACCCATTGTGTATAGCTTTGTGCATAAAATTACATACAAACAAACTGTAAAAAAAAAAGAAAAAATAATATTTGCTTCATGATCTGAATTTTTACTTATTTGATTTTAAGAATTCTTTGAATTATTGGTGCCGTTTTAGACTAGCTATATTTCACAATGTACAATTTATTATTGTGTTATTACTGATTCTACGTCTATTTTCCTCCCCGATGATAAGTCAGATATTTAGATGTAGGTCGATTTAAGGTGTTTAGGAAAATACTCAAAGTTTTCTTCTGAGTATGTGTGTTGATCACCTAGATATGCACGAGAAGGGCATGTGTGTTGATCACCTAGATATGCACGAGAAGGGCATGTGTGTTGATCACCTAGATATGCACGAGAAGGGCAGATATGTTAATAGAGTAAATGTTTTTGGTATGTAGCTGAAAAAATAACAACACATGAACAAGTTCAATATTTGTATAACCAACGAAAATTACTTAAATTAGTGAAACTAATTTTCTGAACAATACATTTGGTGGGTGGAATCAGTGATAACATTAATTAATGTGATTAGTGTTTAGGATATACGTTTATCCAGATTAATATTGAAAAACCTTATATCGCTAGTAGTTCGTAATCATTGGCAATTTTCTTAACAACGTCCACGTTCCGCCTATTTCATGTTCCTCATGCTCACGTACAATGTAATGATGTAAAAGCTTTTCTACAAGACGTAATAACTTTTCAGTAAGCATAAAATACAATACTCCATCATTTCATCAATTCAACTTTACTTATTTAAGTATAGAAATAAGAATATTTCATCAGTTCCTTTTAATTCATTTCCTATAGTAACAAACTGTTATTAAAAGAATGTTTCATCTCAGCAAGTGAAATCAAATCACAGAAAATGCAAAGGTTAGAAATAATATCATGGATCAAGTTTAATTTGTTAAGAATTGTATATTGCTATTATAAACAACCTTACAATTTAGCAAACTTGACGTAAGCGTATATTTTCAAACATACACTGCACACCTACAGGTTTGTCGCGTATTTGTTATCAAATGTAAGAAAGTAATATTTAGAAAGAAAAAAATACACTCTTTGTCTTTCATGATTGCAGATTTCTGTACTAAAAACCAGATTAGATGTTTGCTGTGAGCTAATTGAACCACTACAATAATCGTCTTATCGAAAATCAATCTTGGACATCATTATTCTCATTGCATTTACTTATAACTTACACCATGTAAATGAGTTCAGTCTACTAGTTTTATTCTTGAAATGTTCACAACTCTTAACCACTTGTCAGCAGTTTATGACGTGAACATTTATCTTTCAACGTCCAAAGAGAACATTTACCGCCCTCTCTCGTCATTTACACCTCAACTCTTCAGTGTATAGGAGTCATGTGGTAAATTTGGAACTTTTTTTGTTGGTAGTCGCAATTTTTTGTACGAAGCGACATCTAACGGCAGTGTTGCTATTAATAAACAAGTTTGTATTAGTGATGTCCCATTGTTGTCTTCTATGGAATGGTATACTCTGCGAAGTATTAAAACTATGAAAGCAATATTTCTTTGTATTAGATTTTGATTAATTTTCGTTCTCTCTTTTTTGGTGAAAACGCGTGTCTGTATATTACATTGCAACGGAAATTGTTTGAGATTTAAGGTACTGTTTAAAATGTCGTCCATGCAGTTTTGAAGGTAAAGTCTATACGGGAGGTTGAGAGAAAGTTTTTGAAAATTGATATTATAGATTTTTAAAATACGATTCCATTATATTTATTATACTCATAAGTCACTTTCCTAAAAAAAGCATTACTAGATTCGGTAAACTTATTGTTGTGACCAATTTACATAAAAATACTGTTTGATCAGACCAGTTATTTCACTTATCGACATTGATTTGTAGATTAATATTCGTTTTTCACGACATTTGTAATTATATTTACTGTATGATCTTTCATTTATTTGGACCCTCACCACATCCTTACAGTCAATGTTGGCATGGCCAGGTGGTTAGGGCACTCGACTCACAATCTGAGGGTCGCGAGTTCGAATCTCCGTCCCACCAAACATGTTCGCCCTTTCAGCCGTGGGAGCGTTATAATGTGACGGTCAATCCCACTATTCGTTGGTAAAAGAGTGGTGATGACTAGCTACCTTCCCTCTGGTCTTACACTGCTAAATTAGGGATGGCTAGCGCAGATAGCCCTCGTGTAGCTTTGCACGAAATTTAAAAAACAAAAAAACAAAAAACAAACAGTCAATGTCGCCACATCAAGTTGTGCTCTATCTGATGGCCAAGCATCATGAAAATAGTTATGCAGTGTAGTTTCGATATCAAAAGTCTATATTATAAGACTGTCATCTCTAAATCACGCTACTCCTCCCTGATTGCGCACCATAATCCATCTAGTATACGATTATGACTGTTTCCCAGCACCTGTTTCAGAAGTCAGTTCATACAGGAATCCATAGATGCTGCATTCGGTGACTTGACCAGTATATCTGTCTTCATATGAAACAGCATGCTTCGAGTATACGTCGAAGTAGTTTATGCATACGTGACTTGTGTCACTTTTATAAACGGGGATTCTTCTTGATTATTCAGAACCTTGTAGCGCGTGAACGGCTTTTGTTATTGACATTTGTGGTCGTGGATTCTTTCCTGTTAGAAGACACACACTTTACTTACCACGCTGTGGTACTACTTGTTCTAGATCTCTTTCAGGATATTCCTGGTTGCCCAAATTGAATCCCCGAACTGAGCAGATCTTTGTGATCTAAGTTATGAATACTATGCATTAGAAAGAGCTTAACAAAAGCTATAAATGTTCGGTGGCAGCATACTATCTACCTTCATAACTCCGAGCAGTTTGGCCCCCAGTGGCTCAGCAATAAGTTTGGGGGCTTATAACGCTAAAATTCGGTTTCGATACCCGTGGTGAGGACAGCACAGATAGCCCATTGTATAGCTTCATGCTTAGCAGCATAACAAACGAACCAAACAATTTAAAAATATAATTCTGATTCATGATATTCCATCACGATTTTGTATCGGCGACAGCGCGAGTTGGCCCTATGCTAGAGCTTTGGATTTCGGAGCTGGTGAACCAGGTTCTTTCCCTGGCTACTTTCCCTTTAGTCATTAATTTCAAATTATGGACGGCGAAAGATTGTCTTAGTAGCTTTAGCATAAATACAGAATACAAGTACAAATTATATTAGCTGTGGCTGTCACATAGCTTGTACATTTGCATATTCAAAATCGTTTTAATATAAGGTACGCAAATCTTTATAGATGCATGTGTATGCATACACTTAAGTCAATCAATAAACATTGAGAGAATTCAGAACCAATTTATCCCTAAAGAACATATTCATCTTATACGGTTATATTTAGCAAAAAAAGGGCTTGAAATATCAGCATTTATAACTACAAGGTCACTGAAAGCAATTCTTCAATGCAAGGGTATCTGTAATATTAGAAAACAGAATCTGATCTCAGAATCAGTTTGAGGCCAAAAAGGCTACTATCAGGAAAATAACGATTTTCTTTGTTTCCCGAGTAAAAATGATTCGTGTGTATTCAATATATTAAAGCACAGACAGTTATTTGTCTCTTATCCATTAGAGTTTAAAAACGTGTTTAGCAATTTATCATATCCTGCCAACACTCTAAAAAATAAGACGCACGTAACATCCTTCAAACATATATTCTGTCGACCAGATCGTTGAATTTTGCACTAGGTTTTAAGTTTCTCCTTGAGCATCAGCAGAATTTTACCTGAATTTCGATTGCCTAAAGACTGTACCCGGGGGGGGGGGGGCTTCCTTGTGCGTGATTTATATTTTTACATATTAAGCCCGAGCTTTTCACGTTTTTTCCAAAATTTTACCAGATGCTCTCCAGATGTTTTGATATTCCTAGAATAATAAGGAAAAAAATGTCGAAAACCAAAGCAAATAATGTTTTTTTTTCTCCTGAAATGTTTTAGTTTTTCTGAATAAGTCGAAAGTAAAGTATCGTTAAAAAAACGTTATCAATATCGTTCTCCTTATTCCAAAAGAGAGAGAAATAAACCAATTATGAACCTGTTTACTTGATTTATTCTGCTAGATAGTTTTGTATAATCAAAAACATGTTTCAACAACTTTAAGGTTGTTGTTTTACATTGTTTTGCATTATAAACATCATTAAATAACTATAGCTAGAGTAATGATGTTTCTGATAGGAGTTCATTATAAAATTGTCCGTGTCGATTCTGATAATAAAGACTTTACAACTTTAAAGCTGTGGTAAAAATATAAGCCTCATATCGTGCTAGGCACTTCAATAATGTAGTTTTGTATCCGTTGTTTTAGCAAGAAAGAAAAGATTGTTATCATCATACCATTATTGCAGTTTTATCGAAACAAGTTCTAAAAGAAGTCTTAAACACGCATTTTACGCACTAATAGACTTTATTTCTTGTTTCTTGGGACAGTTGTAAACTCTAATGAAATAGTTTGATAGTTTGTGGAGTGAATTGTGCTTCTCACCAGCAGCACAAGGATCGAGCTGAGAGCCATAAAACAAGCTCTCCTGTGGGTTGATGAAAGCAACGAAACGCAGATAGACAGTACCACCAACATAATATTTGTGGGTGACTCGCAGACAGTAAGTACTGCGTAAACTTCGTAGTGGTTGGTCCCCAGATGGATGGCCGAAAGCAGTTGGAATGGTAAGACCCATGTCAGGCCATGCAGGGTTAAGCTAAACAAGAATGCTGACAAGCTCACAGTAGAAGCCATTTTATCAAACCAGCAGAACTACACTGGTGGAATATCGACCTCCTCTGCACTAGTAATTGAAAGCGGCAACCATGGAAGGCCATCATTGACATTTAAAGGAATTGAGGCTGGTGGAAAAACAAGAGATGGGAATCTATACAGCGAGAAAGTCACTGGTAAGATCGACTGTCTTACAGGAAGTATGAGAGATCTTTTACTGATGAGCGCCTGTCGGTAAAAGAACCGCCTAGTATTCAACTCAATTGAAAAACATTACATCTGAATAACAAAGGTCTAGCTAGTCTTCTTATTAATAAGGCGAAATGAAATCCTTTTTTTATCTCTGTTACGGAAACCACTATCTTGTGTACTTTAACATGTAAAATTTTGTAACAAGAAACATATACTTATTATTGATTATAAGTTCAGGATATTATAGGTCAATTTCAGTTAGAGCTTACTTGGATTACTGTGCACTTAAAATGTCACTCTAGTCTATAATTTACTCTTTCAGTTTCCATGTGTTTCAGTGATTCTTGGAATTGATTAGTACATCAGATTAATCTTAACGAAATCGCTTTAGTAAAAACATTAATTAGCCAGCATGTAGTATTATCCTTTATAATATGTGATATATGTCTATATACATACATGTATTATATTATAATAAGTGTGTGTGTGTGAACACTATAAATCGAAAATTTCGCCTGATTTTAATCAAATTCAGTACAACCGTCGTGTATTCCACAGGGACCAGTTTGTTAACTTTTTGGTCAATTTAGCTTATAGATCAAGATCGCAGAGAAGCATAACCACTTTCGTTATAATGATAGCAAAATGGAATTTTGAAAAACCTTCAAACCTTGAGAACAAATAGAGATAGAAAGAGTATCATGGCCCTAAACCTATATTTCTGAGGGTGAGAAATTGTTTGATGAATATGTTAGGTTGGTTATTGCAAAAGTAAAAGTACTGCGGGGCAGTGGTTGCATTCTCTGTGTGTTTTTTAGTTTCTACGTGTGATTATCTGTTATTAAGACAAATCTATATAAAAGTTATACAACATAAGAACAACAATTTCAGTAGTTCTAATTTTTCTTACGTAAATAAAGATTGCTAATATGTTAGGTGTTTAACGTTCTGCTAGTTTAATGACATTGAAATTTTAATTTTAATATAAACAGAATAACTTCATTAAAATATTTTTGTTATTCTCTATGTAGTGCTTTTTGTAAGTTTGAAAGATGGATGTTATTAAGAGCCTTGAGGCATAATGGAAGATAAACTAAGTGTACCCAACCAACGAATAAATGTACTGTTTCACCCATTTAGTACTCAGTATCTTTAGTGGTATGTATGGACTGGTGCTGTTCCCAGAAGCATTTATATCTAGAAGAAGCTTCCTAAACCTCATGTGTCTCAAGGGTAACCACATCTTCACTATGTGATTAAAACATGGACCCAATGTGATTTTTCATGGTTTGTGAGGCAAATACAGTCTACCTACTGTTCAGGCCACAAATATATATTGTTGGAAAAAATTTAAATGAACTATGACCCTGGAGCAGCTATGATACTCCTTGAAATATTTTCCTGTAATTAGTTCTGGAAGTTGTTTGAGACCCTTGCACTACTGTAGACTCACTAAAGTGACACTTTTGTTAATAGAGAAACCTACTGAATAATTTAAAGAATTCTAAGTACCACTTGGAAGCAGGAGGGCGTTCTTGCATAATATGTCCTAGTTGTGATATGGATAAAGGTAAATTACCCACAAAATCCATTATGGAATCGTAAGTTCATTCCACTCAATGCAAACGTGTTTTGTTACAGATATATTTGAGTAATAGTAGAGAAGGTGTAGTTTTGGATTAAGTAAAGGACCTATCATTGTGTCACATGTGATAAAAAGGTAGAAAAGAAAATGTCAACAGGACACAGCATATGCTGTAAAACCAGAAGATGGAAATACATTTACCGAAGACCAAGAATCCACGAATTTTCAGTTTTCTGGTTCCTTTGCATTCAGCTCAAAAACGTTGAAATTAAAAATACTGAATAGGTACCCTTGCAAGAAATGTGTTGAATAATAATAGAAAAGACACTATGATGATAGTTGTCAGTATGACTGCACAAATGTTAATGTTTCTTGAACGGGGCAACAGTATTCTAATATTAAAATGACTCATGTGTGGAAGAGTTATATCACCAGAGGATGCAAGGCCTTATTTGGACAATCTTACACAATTATAATTATTAAAACTTCTCTCACTGGACACTAGAATTAACAAAGAACTGATCCATCAAGTTTCCCCATGTACTTCCCAAGTTCACTCATAAGTACTGCTATTAGCAAAGTTGACAACAAATGTGTATATAAAGGTGTTACGAAGCATGTTTCACGTCCGTGATGGTACCGAGGTTCCACAAACAAAAATTCGTGGATCACAAAATGGCATTTTTCTTACAAATATGTTTGTTCCACAGTATCTTGAGTTTACATATATGTTAATAGAAGTTTTCATTTTGAAAGCACAAGACCACTTGGTAAAAAGCTGCTTGCATATAGGTGTGTATTTGTTGTTCTATACCGAAAAGAGCAACAGTTATAGTTTCCAGTGTAAACATATTACTGGCCATAAACACGGGCTTTAGGGAAGCTGATGATTGTCATGGGGACATATGACTATCATTTTTATACTTAAAAATGCTTTTCAGGCATTGAAAGAATATGCTACACACCATCCTACAATCATACCAAATGACATCAAAGGTCTACTCCCTACAAGTCTCTTATGATGCTATCAGTTGATCATAAAACATGAGACTGGAATTACCAGTGTATTGGCGTGGACAATAGGATGGTGAGCTTGTGTTGCACCTGTTTTATAATACCTAGGCTTCCACCATTACTAGGATACATCCATTCCTCTACAACACAAGATAAGCATATTGTATTTAATACAACTGATCAGATCTGAGACTTTACTGATGAGTGAATCAGATGACTAATTACAATACTGTAGATTCATTTGAGTTCTGGCCAGAAAACATATAGGTTAGTGCTGTTTTAAATTGATATCATGCAATGCACAGGCTCCACATTCTAATATTTTTGCTGTCCATTCTATCAACTGGCATAATAATGAAATGTGATGAAGTAAATGTCTCCATCTATCTCAATACCAGTTTATGTTTTATGTGACTTTTATATGTAACTTTTTATGTAACTAGTTTATAATCAAGTAACATAGAACATATACTTTGATTAACATACAGATCTGCACACACTACTAGCTACCATCTTGGGAATTATGATATGGTAAAGGTAGTATATCATACGAAATTCACATGTATCAGTATATTTGTATAATCCATTGCTAATATTCCAATTCGTGCATTTATTTACACCTATCCTTTCCACTTTCACAAATAATAACGTTTTCACTTGCATATCTATACATTTGAACTAAGTTACTTGTCTCTATCTGATTATCTCTACTGATTTCTATCTATATTGCTACTTGATGGTCTGAAACAATTTATTAATACCTTTCTATAGTATTTGTTTTTGTTTTTAATTATGCACAAAGCTACACAAGGGCTATCTGTGCTCTGCCCACCACGGGTATCGAAACCCGGTTTCTAGCGTTGTAAGTCCGCAGACATACCGCTGTGCCACTGGGGGGCTCTATAGTATTTAATTCACGTTATACAAAAATATGTCTAAGTTATGAGTATAAGACGTCATATATATATATCTGTTTGACCATTGACCTAGATCCCATGCCTTTGCCCTCTGATTTACAGCTGTGGTATAGCCCTTGAAATCAAGCTAATGAATAAATAAACAACTTAGACTTAATCCTTTTTGGGTAGGATATAACTGTAAAGCACTTACTGCAACCCAAGAGAAATGATGTTCCTGATGAAAGGTCATGCTGTTAGACAAAATATAATAGTTATAATAAAACGTTTGTATCTTCAGAATAGTTAGGTGTTTCTTTGTTTTAGAACAAAGCCACATTGAGCAAGTTGTTTTGTCCACTGCGGGGAATCGAAACGTGTATTTTACAGTTCTAAGTGTATAAACTTACCTCTGTCCCACTGGAGAATATATTTATGTGTAACACACAATGCTCATAAGGATCCAGGGAGCAACTATCTTGCATCGCTCTTGAAGAAATCCATGAGTAGTTAATAATGCTTGCAAATCATGAGTGACTCACCAGTACAACTGGTAATTTTCATGTATAACTCACTTGCACACACTAGGAGTATAGAGACAACACACATTTTTAGTTTTCTCACTTGGCATTGAGCTTAAAACTTACATATTTATACTATTATTCTGCTTGTTTGTATGTACGACCGTTATGCTTTCTGACCGAGAACCTGCTGCATAAGCATGCGAAGCTAGAATGTTTCCCAAAGAAAAACCGCGCAAAGCTCAGTGATGAAGTCGCTACAATTGCTGTATGAGACAAGAAGTAACAAGAAAAGGGGAATGTAAATATACTTTACTAACCACTTTGTACAACAGAATATTAAAAACTTATCAAAGTTTTTAAAAAAGGTCTGACGTTAGGTCGTAGAATAACATTATAAGTTTATTTATCCATAGTATTAACAAGTGGGTTTACACATTTCGTTGTCTACGATTACAATTCGTTTGTATTGTGCTAGAAATGTTATATTTAAAGAAGTACTGTTACGATAAAGATACTAATTTTGCCGGAAATGTTTTGCGGGTCTCTGCTAGTTATTATAATTTTACCAAAGTGTAGAAAATATATGGAATATTTAGTCGAAAGTTTAACTGTAAAAGACAAAATAAAGTTATGCATGTAATGGAACAAAATACATTAATTGGGGATGATACTTAAAATGAAAATAGTCCCCATAAATCAGATGATACTCTTAAGTGAAAACAGTTTCAAGAAAGAGAATAGAGTATGTAGGTCTGATACATGTATGAAACAAATGATGGCTCTCAGATTAAAAAAAGAGATGCAAGGTAGTTCTAACGAAATATAATTATTTACAAAAGACATCCCTTGGTTTGATATATATATATTTGCTGGCCATATCTGGCAATTTCGAAGAATTATAAGCAAGCATAGAGATTGATAAAATAGCAAGAAAGAGAAGAGTGCTTTGAAACAGGTTAAATAAATAGTAGAGAAAGCTTTTTCACTGACTACAAGAAAATGAAAAATTCAATAAGAGTACCCAAACAAATATTTTTTCTATTGAGATTTCACAAATGATCCACTTCATAGATGTATAATAAAAGTTAAAACTATCTTATGAAAATCATGTGATGAAAGAGTTAGATGTTGTTTAAGCTATTGAGAGAAAAGAAAATATTTGCTTAATCAGCTGCTGAACGGAAATTGGATGAGTGATTCTGTACCCCTTTTGTAATGAACGAAAAACAAACAAGAACGCAAATACTCTTGAACAGCTTCTGTGTAATCTATGATTAACTCTTAAGTTTCACGAAATAATTTTAAAAGATATATAAAACAAACTAAAATATATTAAGTTAAGTGAGCGTGTCTGATTGTAGAGTTTGAAAATTACAAGGATCGGCAAATAACTCGAACACTTCAAGCCTATAGTTTTAGAAACTTAGAAAAATTCCACTTCATGTTAGTTCTTCCTTCTTTATTTTGATGATCCACTTTACGTAAACCAGTTTTTCTTTCAATTAGAGTACCAACAAATGCTGGATAAACACACCATGCAATTCGTGTACAAACAAAATCTGGATGAATACATCATGCAATGTGCCTTGAAGTTGTGGAACAGTTTTGATATATATTATTCTGACAGTTGAAGTAGGTTATTTCTGAACTACTGGGTATAAGCACCGCAAAGAATCACTCCCCCAAGGTCTTTGGTTCATTATCTGAATATCATCTTCATTGAAATACATCATGGTTACACAATAACTATTTGAATTATATAATGATTGTGAAAGAATTACATAACTTCCATTGACGTCAACAAAATGATTGCCATCTTGAGATCAGGTGCTATCCTTCCATTTTTGGGGTCAGAGATCAAAGGTTCTGATTTAGGTGGAGGTCAACATATCTATTTTCACGGTAAATAACTCTTCATTGCTTTTAGTACAATTCTGGCGCGAGTTTCTAGTACGACAAGGTCAGGATTTTAAGTATGTAAAGTTGGCTGGGATTCTTCTACAGTAGATGTCTGTGACTTGTTGGTGATAAGTTCGAACAATGAATGGACAGCACACAATCTACTTGTTTTAAAATAATATATTCAAAACAAGTCAAACTTATGTACGAAAATTCTTTACACTATAGGATATCACAGTTTTATCTAAAGCTCGAAATAGTTATTTTTCTTGTCAAAAGTCCACAGAGGATGATTAAATTACTTTAGAATCCAATTGACCAGCCGAATTATTTTTCTCTACTCTTATCACAATAGTATCAGTGAATAATTTACTTACGTTACCCTGAGTATCCTGAATTTTAAATAATTGTCTCCTTTTCGTCAAATTCCACACAGTCGAGTTCAGTTACTTTAGAACACCATTTGAGACAAGATAAATTATTCTCCTTATCTCTGTTAAACTGTAAAACTCACTTTAGATATCGCCTGTTATGGCTAAAATAACAATCACGCAGTCTAGCTTCACTTTCGCTAATTTAATGTTTTCTGACTAAACTTTTAGCTTCTTTATAAATTGCCCGTCACAGCTAAACTGACAATCACTCAGTCTGGATCTGTTTAATTATCTCCCACTTGAATTGACTTTTCTCTACTTGACTTGCAATTGCTAGTCACCTACATATATATATATATATTGTTCACTGAGGCCTTGAACTTTCTGTAAACTACGCGACACTATAATGGAACAATAATCATCTAAGGTAACGAGAAAAATATTGAAGATTCGAGTAACGTGACGTCAACAATATTGCTAAAGCCTGGTACAACAATGTATTGCATACATAACGTACCACTGGTACAGAGTTACGCTTTTAAAGCAATAAACTTTCAACACTCCTGTCATGAAGACTAAACAATCATTAAATAATAAGTCACAAAATAAACTAAATAATAATGCTTACACTAAACAGTCTTGTATATCCAACAGACAGTTTTTCAAAGTATTGTTAAATGATATATATAAGGTACAGTACTTATACTAAAAATCGAAAATTACCAAAAATTTTTACTGAAAGTACTAGACCTTTTTTCGTGGGAAGGAAGATTGGTTAAGTAGATAACATAAGATCAAATAAGCTGTAGTGATTTAGAAAAGAATAGTCTCTTCAAACTTTTATTCAAGTATTATTCCATTTATTATTTTTAATACTGAATGAAGTAATACCGATTGTTCAAACCTACATAATTGTCACAAATATCTTAATTAGTAAATATGATATTGATAATCTGTTTCAAATAAGGGAAGTGATAAGTATCTAAAAGCATTGACTTATAGAGCCAAGATACGGTAAGAAGATTCAGTACATTACAGTTATTATACACACAAACATAAATACATGAAGAGAGAGATCATCTACGTTTGTTCAAAACTTCCTGATAAATAATGTATGCCATTATTTTGGAGTAATTAGGGAAGAAGCAAATGAAATGACATCATAATAAAGAACTGGAGATATAAAGTAGCGAGATAAAAGCACAGTTTCTATTTTAGTTGAAAAGTTATTGAATTCAGTGACAACACAATACAGGTTGAAATTACATCAATAAAACATGTTCTGAATTGTTTTTCACCCATAATAAGAACTTTAAAGAATAAGACGTTTTGAAAATATTTCAATTGTATTTGGTTTGATTATAATTGTAAAATATTCATAAGGACGTGTGGGATTTAAATTTGAATTAATCAAACTGCTGATAAATTACACATTTATAGAGGATTACTCCATTATTACGCTTATTAAGGTTATTTTGAAGTAAGTTATTAGTATATTTTATAACATTTTCCAGTCACAATTGTCTAGTGAGATTAACGTAAAATATAAGTGAAATTTGTTGGAAATCCATGATAGCTTTTCTAAAGGACCGAATAAATGTAACTTGGTCTCGCTTTAAACCGTAAAGGAGTATCACTCGTGGTTTGTTCAGAAGAGGCTTAATTTATAATATTATTTTAACGTCTTAAATTTTGGAACATTTAAATGATAAAAGGCCTAAGAAGAATTCATTTATTTGTATAAAAAAGTTGAATCTTGTTGGTATGGTAATGCGAGACGATTCGGTATGCTTAATACTTATTATGCTTTCACGTTCAAACATTTCAAACTTTAACAGTAATGACTGGAATTTTGTATGTGAATACCAGTTCCAATGATATCTAATTTACATTTCACTAATTTAATGTAGCAACTAGAAATAGCGAAAATCCCAAAATTGGTAATTTCTAATGAATCGCTTGTAATTTCTAAGTGTTCACACAAGAATGTACATCAACTTTGAAAATGTTTCGATGCACCTGCAAGTTGCAGCAATAGATGTTTACTCTATTTAAAAATGACTGTAGTTTTAGTGGAATTTAATTGCTATTATAATACTATTTACTTCAAAGAGGGGAACTCTTGAGTAGAAAAATATAAAACCTCGTGCAAAGTAAACAATACTCATAGAATTATGATGAATAAAACTATATTACTAGAATTTACAATGGTTGCCCAAACAACCAACTATGGATGATGTTTATGATATTAAAGTTTTTTAAACTGAAGATATAAACGGATCAAAAGGTTCATTAACTGTGATGCATATCAGCATAACGTTAGCTCTAAGTATTTTGCTTTCATGTTTTAGTATAATTAATAAAGAAAAAATTCGTCAGTTCTTCACTAACACTTAAGTATATCTTCAAAATACAGAACAACAGTGCTGAAAAATAAAAATAAACTAATCGGATTTTAGAAGCTACTTTAGAACACATTAGTGCTGCATTCTCGATAGTTAAATATGACAAAACAAACCTTTCTACAATACACTAATCGAAAAAGGTATAGACTTAATTTTCTTAAGAAAGCAAAACATCCGGGGGTATTCAAAATAATGTATTATTAATGACAATATCAATGCCTTAATTATGGTGTGTTCACTAAATATGATTACATACCTGTATTTGTTAATCAAACAATAATTCTGTTTGTCTAGAAATGGTTGTTTGTTTGTAATTAAGCACAAAGCTACACATTGGGCTATCTGTACTCTGCCCACCACGGGTATCGAACCCCAGATTCTAGCGTTGTAAGTCCGCAGACATACCGCTGTACCACTGGGGGGGGCATCTAGAAATGGATATTGCATCATGTATAACATACATGTT
>NW_013666088.1:298805-310353 GCF_000517525.1 Limulus polyphemus
AGCCTAATGTATAAAAAAAAAGTTTATTTCAACGCTGTTGTTTTTGTTGGTTTCAAGGAAAACGAAGTTTCGATCCATTCTCTTCTGAACGTATTTTAAAATAGCAAATCGCTGATGGCAGGAAAATCTGTGAAAAAAATTCAAACAAATGATCGTGGTCTAAGCCTGTTCTTTTCTCTGTTGGAATCCCTTGCTTTACCGATACCCTTCAATTGTAAAAATATCCCTTTTTTATCGAAATGCTAACATTTCGTGTACTGCATGTTTTTGTAAGTGTGGAATGAGAGAAGTTCCCTTCAGAAATCCAGTAATATAACCCTCATAGAAAAGTTCAATTTTATTCGTCACCTACAATTCATTATACTTCAACTGAATTGTAACAATGGGGGCAGGACTTTTAAACTGTGTGGTCAAGATGAATGTGATTAAATACGCAAATTATTATCATAGGTTGCGAACAACCTTCTGTATGTGTGTACATGTGTGAGTATAATTATGTATAATGTATTTTTAAATAATCCATGGATTGCCCATATCACAGACTATTCCAAATAATATATATATATAACTTATTTATTACATATATAAATAACTCTTTAATAAGGAAAACCCCATTAATCAGAACAATAAACATAGGATGGTGATACCATATTTTCCAGCTCTTGCAGAAAAAATAAAAATGAATACCTTTAACATCCAAACTGTGTTCAAGAGCCCGACTAACCTACGCAATATCTTAACTAAGGTTAAGTCGCAACATCCGACTTCCACGCCAAAAAAACGTTGTCTACAATGCATCATATCGGAGAGACCAAACGTCCTGTTAATATTAGGATGAAAGAACATCAAAGATACATCACACATGCTTCTGTAGATACTTCAGCCCTTGCCTTACACGCTAGAGAGGAAAACCACAACGTTGACCTCAAGAATATAAAAATTATTGCTAAGGACTGTGATACCAAAAAGAGAATAATAAAAGAAGCCATTGCAATAGCAGCCCATGATTGTGGTCCTCCTACAGGCATTAACCAAAATAATGGATTCCCCCTTCATATTTGCTGGTTATCTTTCATTAAAGAAATCAAACAATGCATTGACTCTAATGGTGTTATTAAAGTAACCTAATTTTATTATTATTATTTATTTTTTGTTCTTGATCTTACTTAGTTTATTTATTTTTACTGTTGATTTTATCGTCTAACATAATAAACCACAATAATAATATTGCTTGGTATGTTTCTTGACGTCGTAACATTATTGTATTTTAGCTTATTAGGCTTCCGGCCTTTTTTCTGTGTGTGTGTGTGTGTCTAAAGAAACTTAAGACACGTTCTTGCTTTTTCGTTGTTGCTAGGCGACTTGTGATTCGAATTGTTCCGTTAGATTCTGTTGTTTATTAAACGTCTCGCACCTGTAGAAGGCTTAGGTAATTGAGCCGAAAGCTTGTGCATTAAAAAAAATTAAATGTTGCAATAGTCCAAATAAATTACTTAATACAAATATGAATATTCACGTTAAAAGCCTGAAAAGTTACTTATAAACAGGTTTTGATGAGATCCAACATTGTTGGTAAATCAACTTTAATTTCAGAATGTGTCCTGGCTTCCCTGGTGGTTCAAGAGAATTTAGGAATTCAGTTGGGTAACTTACAGCATCACCTGTAACTGGAACACTGACGACTGATCTGCAGGTGAATTCTTGTTTGGGAACCTTTTACAATAATTGATCATTTATGTCAGTATCATTTCGAGGTGCAAGAATTGCGCTTTTACACAACCATTCATAATGTTCACAAATATTAGGGAACACTTTTTCCTTTAGCTCTTCTACATCTTTAAGTAAGTTACCACATTTGTCTGGAAAAGTAAGGTAGTTGTTTGATTGATTGATTGGAAACTTTCCAGCACTAACTTAAGAAGAAGTTTCTTACTTAAACAATTTGCTTTTATATTACCAGGGTTATTAAAAACAGAGAAAATAAAAATAAACCACAAATTAACATGTACGTTACGCGTTCAACATAAACAATAATGTCGTGATAGTTTTGTTTCATAGCGACGATGTATATTGTTGAATATTACCATAAGGATCGTGACACGAAGACAGAAACTGAATTAATAAACAACAAAAAAAATAGTCTTAGGTTACTAGCTACACGTTTTTGTGGGAAACCTGGTGAGAATTTTGCCCCTTCATGTTACTTCTGGGGACCTCAGGAGTCACCATGCTAAGTTTGGTGGTGCTTGGTTAAATAGTGTGCGAGGAATCAGCGGACAGACAAACATACAATTTCGCTTACATATATATATATATATATAGAGAGAGAGAGAGAGAGATTCTAAATTAATTATGGACTTATGAAATTAACAGTTATTTCAACTGTGAATCTTCTCAGATCTGGAGCGAGAGTCTGGAGTACCGAGCTGGGTTGTTGGTGAATGATATACTGAATGACTTCGTTTTGAACATTTGATCCCGCTAGAATTAGTGGGTTTAGTATATTCCCTGTGAGATTTTCCATGGCCCACCCCGTATAACGCATAAATAATGTAGAGTCACCTAAACATTAATCTTCTATATTAAAAGTTTTTAAAAAAGTATTGTTCTGTTTTTAAATGCGTTTACAGACTTTGTGTTCATACTTCATCATCAAATACAGTTTAATTAGTCAGTACATTTTAAGCAGACCAGGAGAAACATCAGGAAGATAAAGGAAATGCTAAACGAGTCTGAGAGAGAAAATTACTGATCTTTATAAACAGCACAAAGTAAGATTTGTTTTCTAATTCAATTAAAGTATTACTGGAGCATTCCCATCCGTATTTTCTCAACCTTTAACCGTTTCGCTATATCATTTTATATATCATGATAAATGTTATATGTATATATAATTTCAACTGATACCGTGCAGTACTACAAGAACAAATAAGCGAAATTATACCTGTTGCAGATCACTGCAAAAGATATAATTGAAAGAAGATACATGCGGTAATAACAGCCAAAACGCACTGAAGATAACTTGTCTTCCAATACATGCGGTAATAACAGCCAAAACGCACTGAAGATAACTTGTCTTCCAATTTTCTCTCGAAAAACATGAAATCTCATAAAAAACAGCTGATTGAAGGGTAAAACTAAGGACATAAACCATCAATGTCCAAGGTTTTCATTACCATTGAACGTCCGCGGCTGATTGTGGATAGATTAATAGCCCTTTTATGGTAATAAACTTTCATTTTACAATTGGATAAATTAAAAAGCTGTACTATAACACCCTCCTATATAAAGTATGGATAAACGCAGTAAATTAATCCAGTCACTAATCACACTAAAGATCTTGTAGTTCTTAAACTTACATATTTATACAGTAAAATTGTTTTAAAAATCTGCACTATGTTATCATACTATAGAGTCAATTAAGTGCAATATAATAACTCACTAAATATCCTTAGAGTTCATGTTTTTATTTCAAGCTGCAAAATAAAGTTTAATGCAAAACAGGCGAAGACATGCCTATCTACTTGATGTTTATATTTCCGGCCTAATTCCTTGCTTTAACAGATTCTTCTGTCAAAAACAGGTAATGAGATTTCAGATTGAGAATACTCACTGTAAAATTAATATAATCTAAAATACTGGGAGAAAATGAAGTTTACAACAATATGTAAAGAAATGCTTAGTAAACTCTACAGTTTCTATTATAAAGTTTAAAAAATTCCTCACTTTGAAACCCATTATAAACTGATATAACAATTAGAAGAGAAATATTCACCTAGAAGAAAACTATTACTAAATATTAAAGAATTACCTTTGAACTGGAAATTAACAACTAGTGTGAGGGTATGTGATGCGACGATTCTACTTATTTATGGTATGGCCACTTTGGATTCCATTCACATGACAGAGTCCATGACAACCCGACAATATCTGTCAGATGCATTAGTTATGAAAATGTCCACTCTCACTTCCAAATATTATAAAGTCAGATTTGTCTCTAATGAATATGTTGAAGGATCATTCAAAGAGCAAACATAAAAAACGAATAGGAGGGAGGTCAACTCATTGCCATGTTTTGGATAAAACGAACATGAAGCTCGTTCCTTTGAAGCAGTATTATCTCATGTCAAGATGAAGGCAAAACTTACTAAACATTTCAAATCTATAAATTGCAATATTTCAACAATCACTAAACGTTTCGGTTTATTGTTATATGGGAAGGAAAGCTTAATGACAGCATGAGTGATGATGCTATTGTATATAAAACCAAATACCATATTCATGAAGAAGTTGATATGTTACTCTTTTGCGCACTGTTCACTCTAGCCAAATTAACCACATAACAAAATTATACATAATATCTCCTGATACAAATGTTCTGCATTTGCTCTTGCAGCCATCATTGACAATGTGCTCTTGGCTGTAAAAATTGACTGCAAAAGTGAGATATCATTGAAAGCAATATATACAGTACAGAGAGCTTTGGACTTACTGGGATTACATGCTTTCAATGGAACAGTTACGTCAAATAGATTTTCAGGAAAAACACTTATGTGAACGAATACATTTGTTTATAAAAATTGTTATTAATGCATTCTCAAATCCCGTATTAGTAAACATTTACCTGGAGAAAGAAACATTGTAAACGCCATGCAAAACTTGTATGTAATTTATATGTTCCAAGAGTAACAAGAGTACCAATATCTGTGAACTTAGATTTGTTTTGTTTTTCACAGAAAGCAGATTGAGAGTGAACATTTGCCCTCAACAATGGGGAGTCTCATGCCTCACATTTAGTTGTTGGAATGCATGGCTCGCTTATGGAGAAGGGCTTGAGAAGCTAGATCAGCTTTGCCCGAAATGACAGAAAGTAGTAGATTGCATGTTTCCCATTTTGAGCATAAATGCCCCAGATCATGAGTCTGTAATTCAGTTGATGAAATGCAGTTGCAATAGAGATTGTAAAAACAAACAATGCTCTTTCATTTCGAATAGATTACCGTGTACAAACCCTGTAGCTGTTTGGAAAAGTGTGAAAATATAAAAAACAACATGAAAGATGACACAGAAGGTGATGACACCGACAACTCACATACACCCATGTATCATAACTGTTGTACCATATGGCTAGAATAAACGTTTTATTCCAAGGGAACTATAAACATGAAGCAACGTGATCAAATTAAAGAAACATCAAAATATTTTCATATTTATGGTATATTTTCGTTTAAAAAAAGTGACCGTGTTCGATCATGAAGTCATACATATCAGATTTCTAAAATGCCCAAGCATGCTTGTTATCTTTGATACCCTCTTTAAACTTTAATTTTCATTTCAAATTTCACTTTTAACCTTGTAATTGTACAAGACTGCACTAACCCTTTTTAACTGAGTTGTAGAGAACTACACTGACGGGTAACGGAAAGTCAGAAATCTAAACATTAACTTTTTATCAAACATTTTAATGGGAGCTTCATTATTTACAAAAAAAATTATCTACGTATAAATAATAAGCAGGATTTTTGTACTATTAGTGCATCGAATATCTTAATCAACTGGATAAATTAACGAAAATGTTTGTATGAAGTCTAAATTATTAAGAGCATTTCAGATCTATCTTTTGTCTCCCAAAAGTCACTAATATTTTTACAAGTCTCTGATATTGAACCTGAAATGGACAAATTAAGCTGAATGTTGAAAAAAAGCTTCTGTAGTTTACTGATATTAGGCCTATTGCTTTCTAGTTCTTTGCCAGCTTTTGGCGCTTAAACTGTAACGTTTAAAGTATCGTACTGAATATATATATGTATCGCGTTTCACAGAAATTTTTAACTCTCATTGTCCAGCTCAACTGAAGTTCTGGTATTGAACGAAAGACCTCTTGGGCAGTGACTTGTGGGAGACATAAGATAGATCTGAAATGCTAATTTTACACGTCTGTGATTTTAAATTCCAAATACACGCGTTAGGAGAAATATAGAACAAAAACAACTGCAATTTACGTGATTTTTATCACAGATTTTAAAACGTTAATATTGTATGGCTTATGTAGAACGAACACATGAATCTATCGATTTATCAATAAAATATATCATGCTAACTAAAACCCAGGTCTGCAAAAAAAAAAACAACACTAAAACTAAATAACTTCCGCAAAAACATACACCAAAATGCTGAATGATAATTTCAAGTTTTCTACATCATTAAATGTTGTCCAACCAAACCTTTTATTCACAGTGTTTTAAAGTGAAAATCTATCGAAAACAGCAAAGTGGCTTAAAACCTCTTGAATGGAGTTTTCTTTTATGAATTTGGTGTAATCAAGAACTAAAATATCTAAAACAAAACAAAAATAAAAGGATTTAACAAAAACCATACAAAACATCTTTTTGTGAGTAATTGGCTTTCAAAAAAAAATGCGAACTTTATTCCATAAGCATTGAGAAAATGTTCCTGTGCATGGCCTTAATAACTCCAGAAAACACGTCTTCCAGTATTGATTTTATAATTTACATAAAGTATAAGGGAAATGGTTTTTTATTCACAAACCAACTTATATGCTCGAAAGGAAATTCTATTCCACAGCTTTCCAGTATTGCCAAGAAGTTCAGTTTTTAATTTCTCATTATATTTCTACTTATGCAACTAGATTACAAATACAGAATTAACTGTATAGATATTGACAAATTTCTTTCAATAAATCTTTAAAGTCTTACCTTAAGCTATATTAGTAGCTTCTCAATGAAAATTATCCATAATTGGTATCATTCCTAGCTGAAAATGAAGTATGACAACCTCATAAATATTTATAAACTTGAACAAAACACACAGTTGGGAACTACAAATGTAGCATTGTTTTACGGTTAACGAAAATATATTTATAGTTAACTATGGGCCTTAATATCATTCCCAAAGAAAAATCAACATTCTCAGTTACATTTTTCTTGTACACTACGACTGCAATTTTTCACGGCTGGGTATTCTTTATATAATTTTGTGCAGAAGGTCTTTTTTTCCTAGATATATCGTAGAAGCAACTTGTGTCGCTTTTCCAAACGGATATACTTTCTGATTATGTTTAGCTACTGAACTTTATGTTCGTGGATTCTTACCACTTACAAGAATTCACACTTCACTTACCACGGCTGGGGTATCGGTTGTTGCATGTTTCTTTCTGGGTGGTACTGATACCCCAAGTTAATTAAATATATATATATATGTTTCTTTGTTATCCAATGTCATTATGTATAAGGTATATCGTCGTCTTCGAAATTCTATATCTCCAATCTGAACATATCTTTATAATCTGAGTGTATGAGTACTTTGTGTAAAAATGGTTGTTACATACCCTTCCCAAAAGTTATCAATTTTTGATGGCAACATGTTACTTATGTAACGCCATACAGTTTTCCTCCCAGTTGCTCAACGGTGAGTCTGAGGGCTAATAACACTAAAATTTGAGTTTTCGTTACCAAGCAATGTCCAAATGTAGTTCTGATAAAGGAAATTCCACCAAACTTTTATATCTACTATGATTATCGTGCGAATTGCTGATATGCATATTCAGAATGGTTTTAATATAACGTACTCCAACCTCTGTAGCTCCGACAATGATTATTGGCAGAAAGGCACGATGTACATAATTGTAGAACCACTTTGTTAATTGAATAGAATAAGAAAAACTTGAGATAAACAATTGAGGTTTACGGTATAATAGAAGCTAACACCTTAGGTTGTCTATAACTAATGACGTCATTCGTGGCTTTAAGGATGTCCAGACGATAATCGATGTCTACCCACGTATGTGACAGCATCTCCAGAGCAATCATCGCAATGGCGTTGATTATTCAGGCACTTAACGTTGCCCTTCATTCTATAAGCAATGCCCTTCACATATCCTATCTAAACTAGTGGGGAAAACTTCAATTGCTTACACCCTACAAACCACAACTATTTATCTGGTGTGATATATGTTCTACAAAAATGATGAAAGTTGTTCAATGATTCATTTACACCCTGTATACATATCGCAATGAATGTCGAAAACGGTAAAAAACTCAAGCTGGGACTTGTGTTAAAAAAACAAGCCCAGTCTTTATTATTTGAATACCTAGAAAAGGAAAATATTGAATTAAGCATCAGGAAAATATACTTAAGAAAACCCAATCGTTATATTTCGTTATTCCATTAAGTAGCTTAACTCACCTTTATGTTTATGTAAAAATAATTGGAATATTAAGCTTAGTATAGTTTAATTGGTCCTAAAAAATCTCAGTTGAAATGTTTTAAAATGATTTATCGGCAGATATAGAGTTCGGTAGATGATAAATAAGGCTTATGGATGACCTTGGCCGTATTTAATTTTCAATTTCACAACTTACATTAAGTTAATATACAAATTAATTTTGTGAAAAACATGTTGATTGGTCACGAGGCCTTGCTACACTCAAGTGGGTTACACTTGTAAGATCAATCAAACCGAACCTCAAACAGCCTTCCTTTTATGACGACAGAAACACAAAATAACGAACAGTCCAGATATATCTGAGTGTCTGGTTCCTTGAGCTCACAACAGTAGACCAGTCCATTAACCAGCAATACGAAAAATTGGTCGGGAAGTGGTCTTGCGTGCTAGCATTTTTGGCAGATTTTAACAATCAAAATTTAAATGGCGCCCTCTTATAGTCTACCCTGCCTAATAACGAACAATAGCGTGTGCTTGGACGCAGAGTCTTATATCAAATTGGCATGCAATCTTTCCAATTTTCATACTGCATCACGCAAATGCATAGATCCGTCAAATAATGAATTCAGTAAGACAACTAAAATAAGAATCTATTATATGACTCATAACAATATGACGGTTTGATTTTAGAAAAATATAAATATATATATATATTCAAAAAGAATTAATGATATTGTATCAATGACTAAATAGCACTGAATGGGGTTTATTTCGAAAGTACCATTTTAACGTCCGAGCAAAATTATCTAATGTTGCTTTTGCAATCGTCGAATTTAAGAAATGTCATTATTTTTCCGGAAAAAAGAGATTTTCGAAAAAAGCTTGTCATTAATTTACTAAGCGTGGTAAAACAAACCCAAAATATTGTGTAACATTTCTTACCAAGTTGCTTCTTGTATAATGCCATATAAAACTTTCTTTTCTGCAGTATATATAGAGCTTCAATCTTTGGTTACTAGCTCACCTATTAGCATACCCGAAGATTTAATATCTGAAGAAATTGCTCTGATCTATAATTCAACTTCTATGTAAACAGGACTAAGAATGGGTCAACAGTAGAACATACGATTGGGAAGATTTCAAAAGGTCTAGCTTGTTTGTAAACTTTTATATTTTTAGTACATTTCTGGTGTATGTTGTGACTGACATATGTCACCAAGGTTTTAACTGTTTTAACACAATGAGGTTAATTGTAAGTGTTGTATTTTTCTTGTTTTCATTGGTACGATGTTTTTAGTTATGTTTAGATCCTAATCAAGCTAAGAGGACCTCATAAGACACTTATTTTTGGAGTTACTGTTGATCTTACATTCTTAATATTAAAGATGTTTGTTTGTTTTTGGATATTCGCGTAGCGCTAACTGCCACTAATTTTGAACTGATAGACTAGAGCAGTGGTTCCCAAAACTGGAGTCACGACATGCTATGGTGGGGGTTTGAGTTTAGCGGAGTTGTAGCTCCCCGCCACCATGGAAAGGTGCCATCTCATTTTCACAGCCGAGACTTAATTCAGACAAACCTCGATGTTTGGTAGTTCGTATTCCTCAACATTGGTCATCGCCGTCCTTTGCCTCTTCCTACAATCTAAGTCACTATTACTTTTTTTCACTCTAGTTCTAAAAATCCTTCTCTTAGTGTGAGTGGAATAGGAATAACCATATTCCTGAACACTTCAGTTGGGTTAAGTTCTGGATAAATGGAAGGGCCAATTGAAATACATTTTTAACAGATGGGGTTCTACAGATTCGGGATGTCTAAAATAGGTTAGGCACTGACAAATGTTTGGGAACCACTAGACTAGAAGGGAAGACAGCTAGAATATCCTGTCTGACCAATAGGGTGACCTCATCCCTTAAATATCATAACGCGCTCACTGTTTCAAAGATTAGAGCGCTATTATCATCCTTTGTATTTTGTTATGGCTGCTTTAACGGGACGCGAACGTAAAACCCGCAGCTCAAAGGTGTGGAAAGCTAATAAATGAGTGACGTTAAGTCTGATGTTTTCTTTATTATGACTAAGGTACTTTAGTAATTCTTTGTTAAAGTTATATTGTTAATTGATTTTAATTTACTATTATTGGTCTTCCCTTGGCATTTAACTTAACAATAAAATCTAAAATTTAAATGAACTAGATTTTACGTTTGTAATTTTTGGAATGCATTCACCGAAATTATATAGATTCCAATCTTAATACACAATAACTGTACAACATAACTGGCTTAGCTATAAATGTTTTTATAAGATTGTTTAGTATAGACTGGAGGTTATACATCATCAAATAATTGAACATGGATAAATGTCTAGCCGTGTTGTAAAGAACACATAAATAACAATTCCTCACTCTTATGGACATTTTTGTTTGTTTTATTGGTAAGCACAAAGCTACACAATGGGCAATCTGTTTTGTGCCCACCACGAGTATCGAAACGCGGTTTTTAGCATTATAAGCTTCAGGCTTTCCGCCGGGTCATTAAGGGGCACAGTTGCATGGAATTATGATGCATGACACAACAATATCCTTTTCATATTCAAACACTGAGGAAGGTGAATGCCAGAACCCCAAATCCTAGCAATAAAGTTATTCACCTGGCGTCTATCATCGTATTTTAAGTTGATGAAAAGCGTGTAAGTGAATCCAATATGCTTTTATAACTATTGAAGTAACTGAAGTTTTTGCTATAGTTTTTATGCACCATTTATAGACACTGCTCAAGCAAACAAAAGGTCTAAACCAAACAAATCACCTTCTCCTCGGTACCCATTGAACTTCTGAGACGAACCAATCGGTACCAATTCAACATCTGAAGCGGACCAATAATCTTCACCTCGGTACCGATTGAACATCTGAAGCGGACCAATCACCTTTTCCTCTATACGAACTCAATGATAACCTAATCTGATGTATGGAACTAAAACCTCGTATCATTCATTGACTTTGTCAGATTTTTTTTATTATACACCTGTCAGTTAAATTCGCAATCGTTTATACGGACTCGTAAGTTAAACTTGTAGTCTTTTCTGTATTATAAAATTACTTCTGAAAACTATCGAGTAGATACTATTCAACATATATAGCCTTAAACTTCTAGTTTCATCAACATCATGCAGTTAAACTAGCTGTTAGTCTAAATCAACTCATACGTTTTGAAAAGATCTGAACTACACAAGTAAATATGTGGCATGTGAAACATACTGCAAGATTCGATGACGAGGAACCCACTTTGAGACTAATAATGGTTGTAGACGGCTTGAATGGGTAATGAAGAAAAACTTTAATATAAGTTTAACATAACAGCAAAT